>NW_026728855.1:780000-822500 GCF_030272615.1 Cryptomeria japonica | reverse complement strand
GCGCTCTGAAGTGTGCTCCAAGGTGCGGCGTGCACGAAGTCGGAGCCCGGTTTGCCCCGGGTGTGCACCTCGGGTGCGCACCTCGCGTGCACCTTCGCTGCGGTGGGCACCTTGGCTGGGTTGCGCGCCTTGGTGGGCACCATGCAGTGCACGAAGTCGGAGCCCGGATTGCCCCGGGCGCGCACCTCCGCCAGGGTGGGCACCTTGGTGCGCACAACTTGCCTGGGCTGCGCACCAGGAAGGGCTCAAGATGGCACCCGCGTTCCGTTTTTTTCACTATCTTTCAGAACGGAAATTTTAAAATCTCGTTTTTTTTTGCCTTTTCTGGAAATTAGTGAAGGCAGCGCATCAAAGGTGCGCAACGCTGGTGCGAACCTGGGAGCGCTCCGATGTGTGCTCCAAGGTGCGGCGTGCACGAAGTCGGACCCCGGTTTGCCCCGGGTGCGCACCTCGCGTGCACCTTGGTGCGCACACCTTGGCTGGGTTGCGCGCCCTGGTGGGCACCATGGTGCGCACCAAGGAGCGCTCCGAAGTGTGCTCCAAGGTGCGGCGTGCACGAAGTCGGAGCCCGGTTTGCCCCGGGTGCGCACCTCGCGTGCACCTTCGCCGCGGTGGGCACCATGGCGTGCACGAAGTCGGAGCCCGGTTTGCCCCGGGTGCGCACCTCGCGTGCACCTTCGCCGGGGTGGGCACCTTGGTGTGCAGACCTTGGCTGGGTTGCGCGCCCTGGTGGGCACCATGGTGCGCACCAAGGAGCGCTCCGAAGTGTGCTCCAAGGTGCGGCCTGCACGAAGTCGGAGCCCGGTTTGCCCCGGGTGTGCACCTCGGGTGGGCACCTTGGTGCGCATGCCTTGCCTGGGCTGCGCACCAGGGCGGGCTCAAGATGGCACCCGCGTTCCTTTTTTTTCACTATCTTTCAAAACGGAAATTTTAAAATCTCATTTTTTTTTGCCTTTTTCTGGAAATTAGTGAAGGCAGCGCATCAAAGGTGCGCACCTCGCTGCCCACCACGGTGCGCAACGCCGGTGGGCACCCGGGAGTGCTTCGAAGTGTGCTCCAAGGTGCTGCGTGCACGTTGTCGGAGCCCGGTTTGCCCCGGGTGCGCACCTCGCGTGCACCTTCGTCGGGGTGGGCACCTTGGCTGGGTTTGCCCCGGCTGCGCTCCGAAGCGGGGTTATTGGAGCGCCGCCTCTTTTTTTGTCGGAGCGTTTGGTGGGGTTTCTCGCATTGGCTCTTCCGAGGCCCGGTTGCCACCCTGGCGCGCACGAAGTCGGAAGTAGGGTTAATTGCCCGGGTGCGCACCTTTGCCAGGGTGGGCACCTTACCTGGGCTGCGCACCAGGGCGGGCTCAAGATGGCACGCGCGTTCCGTTTTTTTCACTATCTTTCAAAACGGAAATTTTAAAATCTCCTTTTTTTTTTGCCTTTTCTGGAAATTAGTGAAGGCAGCGCATCAAAGGTGCGCACCTCGCTGCCCACCTTGGTGTGCTCTGAGGTGCGCACCCGGGAGCGCTACGAAGTGTGCTCCAAGGTGCGGCGTGCACGTTGTCGGAGCCCGGTTTGCCCCGGGTGCGCACCTCGCCTGCACCTTGGCCGGGGTGGGCACCTTGGCTGGGTTTGCCCAGGGTGCGCTCCGAAGCGGGGTTACTGGAGCGCCCCCTCTTTTTTTGTCAGAGCGTTTGGTGGGGTTTCTCGCATTGGCTCTTCCCAGGCCCGGTTGTTGGGTGCGCTCCCACCCTGGCGCGCGCGAAGTTGGAAGTTGGGTTAATTGCCCGGGCGCGCACCTTCGCCAGGGTGGGCACCTTGGTGCGCACACCTTGGCTGGGCTGCGCACCAGGGCGGGCTCAAGATGGCACCAGCATTCCCTTTTTCTCACTATCTTTCAAAACGGAAATTTTAAAATCTCGTTTTTTTTTTGCCTTTTATGGAAATTAGTGAAGGCATCGCATCAAAGGTGCGCACCTCGCTGCCCACCTTGGTGTGCTCCGAGGTGCCCACCACGGTGCGCAACGCCGGTGCGAACCCGGGAGCGCCCCGATGTGTGCTCCAAGGTGCGCCCCGATGTGTGCTCCAAGGTTCGCCAAGTGTGAGCCCTGCCCGGGTGCGCGCACCTTGCTAGGGCGTCGGGTGTGCACCCGGCCCGGCCTACGTGCGTGCACCTGGAGGGGGCGTCGTGTGCGTGCAGTGTCCCGTCTGCAACGCGGTGCCCACACACCACCTCGGGCGCAACGACCTGCGCTCACATGTGGGCCGAGTGCACCTTGGTGCATGTTCGGGGCGCCTCGGGTGCACGCTCGATCTTGCCCCGGTGCACCAAGGCGCTCGGTTTGCCCCGGGTGCGCACTTGGTGCAAGGTGGGCACCCAAAATAGGGATCAAGCACCAAAACACAAGTTTCGGGATGCAAAATGGGACCCAAGGACCACAAATGCGTTCCAAGACCCATGATGGGTCCACGAGAACAAAAATGTGTTCCGAGACTTAATAAACAAATATTGGGTTTTAGGAGAAGAAACATGCTCTGATGCCCAAAACGAGAATCGACCCCGAAAAGGCCACAGGCCAAAAGTGGGATGCGAGACAAAAAAAAATGGGACCCGAGGACCAAAATTGGGTTCCCAGGTCGAAGACAGGGCAACCGGACAAGAAACGACCTCTAAGGCTCGAAATGAGTCCCGACGACTAAAACTTGACAAGAAGCACCCATCAGGCACCCAACTCGACACCCATGGGATGCCGACCCACCCGGGCTTCCACCTAGCACACCTTGGCACCCACCCACCCTCGCACCCAACCTCGCACCCAACTTAGCACCTTTGAACCCACATTGGCACTCACCCTGACCCTGGCACCTTGGAACCCACATTGGCACTCACCTTGACCCTGGCACCCACCTTTGCACTCACCTTGGGACCCACCCTGGCTCCCACCTCGGCACCCACCCAGACACCCACCTTGGTTCCTTGGCACCCACCTTGGATCCTTGGCACCCACCCCGACACCCACCTTGGCACGCAACTTGGCTACTTGCCACCCACCTTGGCTCCTTGACGCCCACCCCGACAACCACCCCGTGACCTACCCTGGCTAGGGTTGGTGCACACCCACCCTGGTGCCCACCTTGGCACCCACCCTATGACCCACCTTGGCACGCACCTTAGTACCCACCCCGTTACCCACCCTAGGACCCACCCCGTGACCCACCTTGGCCAGGGTGGGTGCCTTGGTGCGCACAACTTGCCTGGGCTGCACACCAGGGCGGGCTCAAGATGGCACCCGCGTTCCGTTTTTTTCACTATCTTTCAAAACGGAAATTTTAAAATCTCATTTTTTTCTTTTTTTTGCCTTTTCTGGAAATTAGTGAAGGCAGCGCATCAAAGGTGCGCAATGCTGGTGCGAACCCGGGAGCGCTCCGATGTGTGCTCCAAGGTGCGGCGTGCACGAAGTCCGAGCCCGGTTTGCCCCGGGTGCGCACCTCGCGTGCACCTTCGCCGGGGTGAGCACCTTGGCTGGGTTGCGCGCCCTGGTGCGTACCAAGGAGCGCTCTGAAGTGTGCTCCAAGGTGCGGCGTGCACGAAGTCGGAGCCCGGTTTGCCCCGGGTGTGCACCTCGGGTGCGCACCTCGCGTGCACCTTCGCTGCGGTGGGCACCTTGGCTGGGTTGCGCGCCTTGGTGGGCACCATGCAGTGCACGAAGTCGGAGCCCGGTTTGCCCCGGGCGCGCACCTCCGCCAGGGTGGGCACCTTGGTGCGCACAACTTGCCTGGGCTGCGCATCAGGAAGGGCTCAAGATGGCACCCGCGTTCCGTTTTTTTCACTATCTTTCAGAACGGAAATTTTAAAATATCGTTTTTTTTTGCCTTTTCTGGAAATTAGTGAAGGCAGCGCATCAAAGGTGCGCAACGCTGGTGCGAACCTGGGAGCGCTCCGATGTGTGCTCCAAGGTGCGGCGTGCACGAAGTCGGAGCCCGGTTTGCCTCGGGTGCGCCCTGGTGGGCACCATGGTGCGCACCAAGGAGCGCTCCGAAGTGTGCTCCAAGGTGCGGCCTGCACGAAGTCGGAGCCCGGTTTGCCCCGGGTGTGCACCTCGGGTGGGCACCTTGGTGCGCATGCCTTGCCTGGGCTGCGCACCAGGGCGGGCTCAAGATGGCACCCGCGTTCCTTTTTTTTCACTATCTTTCAAAACGGAAATTTTAAAATCTCATTTTTTTTTGCCTTTTTCTGGAAATTAGTGAAGGCAGCGCATCAAAGGTGCGCACCTCGCTGCCCACCACGGTGCGCAACGCCGGTGGGCACCCGGGAGTGCTTCGAAGTGTGCTCCAAGGTGCTGCGTGCACGTTGTCGGAGCCCGGTTTGCCCCGGGTGCGCACCTCGCGTGCACCTTCGTCGGGGTGGGCACCTTGGCTTGGTTTGCCCCGGCTGCGCTCCGAAGCGGGGTTATTGGAGCGCCGCCTCTTTTTTTGTCGGAGCGTTTGGTGGGGTTTCTCGCATTGGCTCTTCCGAGGCCCGGTTGCCACCCTGGCGCGCACGAAGTCGGAAGTAGGGTTAATTGCCCGGGTGCGCACCTTTGCCAGGGTGGCACCTTACCTGGGCTGCGCACCAGGGCGGGCTCAAGATGGCACGCGCGTTCCGTTTTTTTCACTATCTTTCAAAACGGAAATTTTAAAATCTCCTTTTTTTTTTGCCTTTTCTGGAAATTAGTGAAGGCAGCGCATCAAAGGTGCGCACCTCGCTGCCCACCTTGGTGTGCTCTGAGGTGCGCACCCGGGAGCGCTACGAAGTGTGCTCCAAGGTGCGGCGTGCACGTTGTCGGAGCCCGGTTTGCCCCGGGTGCGCACCTCGCCTGCACCTTGGCCGGGGTGGGCACCTTGGCTGGGTTTGCCCAGGGTGCGCTCCGAAGCGGGGTTACTGGAGCGCCCCCTCTTTTTTTGTCAGAGAGTTTGGTGGGGTTTCTCGCATTGGCTCTTCCCAGGCCCGGTTGTTGGGTGCGCTCCCACCCTGGCGCGCGCGAAGTTGGAAGTTGGGTTAATTGCCCGGGCGCGCACCTTCGCCAGGGTGGGCACCTTGGTGCGCAAACCTTGGCTGGGCTGCGCACCAGGGCGGGCTCAAGATGGCACCAGCATTCCCTTTTTCTCACTATCTTTCAAAACGGAAATTTTAAAATCTCGTTTTTTTTTTGCCTTTTATGGAAATTAGTGAAGGCATCGCATCAAAGGTGCGCACCTCGCTGCCCACCTTGGTGTGCTCCGAGGTGCCCACCACGGTGCGCAACGCCGGTGCGAACCCGGGAGCGCCCCGATGTGTGCTCCAAGGTGCGGCGTGCACGAAGTCGGACCCCGGTTTGCCCCGGGTGCGCACCTCGCGTGCACCTTGGTGCGCACACCTTGGCTGGGTTGCGCGGCCTGGTGGGCACCATGGTGCGCACCAAGGAGCGCTCCGAAGTGTGCTCCAAGGTGCGGCGTGCACGAAGTCGGAGCCCGGTTTGCCCCGGGTGCGCACCTTCGCCGCGGTGGGCACCATGGCGTGCACGAAGTCGGAGCCCGGTTTGCCCCGGGTGCGCACCTCGCGTGCACCTTCGCCGGGGTGGGCACCTCGGCTGGGTTGCGCGCCCTGGTGCGCACCAAGGAGCGCTCTGAAGTGTGCTCCAAGGTGCGGCGTGCACGAAGTCGGAGCCCGGTTTGCCCCGGGTGTGCACCTCGCGTGCACCTTCGCTGCGGTGGGCACCTTGGCTGGGTTGCGCGCCTTGGTGGGCACCATGCAGTGCACGAAGTCGGAGCCCGGTTTGCCCCGGGCGCGCACCTCCGCCAGGGTGGGCACCTTGGTGCGCACAACTTGCCTGGGCTGCGCACCAGGAAGGGCTCAAGATGGCACCCGCGTTCCGTTTTTTTCACTATCTTTCAGAACGGAAATTTTAAAATATCGTTTTTTTTTGCCTTTTCTGGAAATTAGTGAAGGCAGCGCATCAAAGGTGCGCAACGCTGGTGCGAACCTGGGAGCGCTCCGATGTGTGCTCCAAGGTGCGGCGTGCACGAAGTCGGACCCCGGTTTGCCCCGGGTGCGCACCTCGCGTGCACCTTGGTGCGCACACCTTGGCTGGGTTGCGCGCCCTGGTGGGCACCATGGTGCGCACCAAGGAGCGCTCCGAAGTGTGCTCCAAGGTGCGGCGTGCACGAAGTCGGAGCCCGGTTTGCCCCGGGTGCGCACCTCGCGTGCACCTTCGCCGCGGTGGGCACCATGGCGTGCACGAAGTCGGAGCCCGGTTTGCCCCGGGTGCGCACCTCGCGTGCACCTTCGCCGGGGTGGGCACCTTGGTGTGCAGACCTTGGCTGGGTTGCGCGCCCTGGTGGGCACCATGGTGCGCACCAAGGAGCGCTCCGAAGTGTGCTCCAAGGTGCGGCCTGCACGAAGTCGGAGCCCGGTTTGCCCCGGGTGTGCACCTCGGGTGGGCACCTTGGTGCGCATGCCTTGCCTGGGCTGCGCACCAGGGCGGGCTCAAGATGGCACCCGCGTTCCTTTTTTTTCACTATCTTTCAAAACGGAAATTTTAAAATCTCATTTTTTTTTGCCTTTTTCTGGAAATTAGTGAAGGCAGCGCATCAAAGGTGCGCACCTCGCTGCCCACCACGGTGCGCAACGCCGGTGGGCACCCGGGAGTGCTTCGAAGTGTGCTCCAAGGTGCTGCGTGCACGTTGTCGGAGCCCGGTTTGCCCCGGGTGCGCACCTCGCGTGCACCTTCGTCGGGGTGGGCACCTTGGCTGGGTTTGCCCCGGCTGCGCTCCGAAGCGGGGTTATTGGAGCGCCGCCTCTTTTTTTGTCGGAGCGTTTGGTGGGGTTTCTCGCATTGGCTCTTCCGAGGCCCGGTTGCCACCCTGGCGCGCACGAAGTCGGAAGTAGGGTTAATTGCCCGGGTGCGCACCTTTGCCAGGGTGGGCACCTTACCTGGGCTGCGCACCAGGGCGGGCTCAAGATGGCACGCGCGTTCCGTTTTTTTCACTATCTTTCAAAACGGAAATTTTAAAATCTCCTTTTTTTTTTGCCTTTTCTGGAAATTAGTGAAGGCAGCGCATCAAAGGTGCGCACCTCGCTGCCCACCTTGGTGTGCTCTGAGGTGCGCACCCGGGAGCGCTACGAAGTGTGCTCCAAGGTGCGGCGTGCACGTTGTCGGAGCCCGGTTTGCCCCGGGTGCGCACCTCGCCTGCACCTTGGCCGGGGTGGGCACCTTGGCTGGGTTTGCCCAGGGTGCGCTCCGAAGCGGGGTTACTGGAGCGCCCCCTCTTTTTTTGTCAGAGCGTTTGGTGGGGTTTCTCGCATTGGCTCTTCCCAGGCCCGGTTGTTGGGTGCGCTCCCACCCTGGCGCGCGCGAAGTTGGAAGTTGGGTTAATTGCCCGGGCGCGCACCTTCGCCAGGGTGGGCACCTTGGTGCGCACACCTTGGCTGGGCTGCGCACCAGGGCGGGCTCAAGATGGCACCAGCATTCCCTTTTTCTCACTATCTTTCAAAACGGAAATTTTAAAATCTCGTTTTTTTTTTGCCTTTTATGGAAATTAGTGAAGGCATCGCATCAAAGGTGCGCACCTCGCTGCCCACCTTGGTGTGCTCCGAGGTGCCCACCACGGTGCGCAACGCCGGTGCGAACCCGGGAGCGCCCCGATGTGTGCTCCAAGGTGCGGCGTGCACGAAGTCGGACCCCGGTTTGCCCCGGGTGCGCACCTCGCGTGCACCTTGGTGCGCACACCTTGGCTGGGTTGCGCGGCCTGGTGGGCACCATGGTGCGCACCAAGGAGCGCTCCGAAGTGTGCTCCAAGGTGCGGCGTGCACGAAGTCGGAGCCCGGTTTGCCCCGGGTACGCACCTCGCGTGCACCTTCGCCGGGGTGGGCACCTCGGCTGGGTTGCGCGCCCTGGTGCGCACCAAGGAGCGCTCCGAAGTGTGCTCCAAGGTGCGGCGTGCACGAAGTCGGAGCCCGGTTTGCCCCGGGTGCGCACCTTCGCCGCGGTGCGCACCATGGCGTGCACGAAGTCGGAGCCCGGTTTGCCCCGGGTGCGCACCTCGCGTGCACCTTCGGCGGGGTTGCGCGCCCTGGTGGGCACCATGGTGCGCACCAAGGAGCGCTCCGAAGTGTGCTCCAAGGTGCGGCGTGCACGAAGTCGGAGCCCGGTTTGCCCCGGGTGCGCACCTCGCGTGCACCTTCGGCGGGGTTGCGCGCCCTGGTGGGCACCATGGTGCGCACCAAGGAGCGCTCCGAAGTGTGCTCCAAGGTGCGGCGTGCACGAAGTCGGAGCCCGGTTTGCCCCGGGTGCGCACCTCGCGTGCACCTTCGCCGCGGTGGGCACCATGGCGTGCACGAAGTCGGAGCCCGGTTTGCCCCGGGTGCGCACCTCGCGTGCACCTTCGCCGGGGTGGGCACCTCGGCTGGGTTGCGCGCCCTGGTGCGCACCAAGGAGCGCTCCGAAGTGTGCTCCAAGGTGCGGCGTGCACGAAGTCGGAGCCCGGTTTGCCCCGGGTGCGCACCTCGCGTGCACCTTCGCCAGGGTGGGCACCTCGGTGCGCACACCTTCTCAATGTTTTCTTGCCTTTTCTGGAAATTGGTGAAGGCAGCGCATCAAAGGTGCGCACCTCGGTGTGCTCCGAGGTGCGAACCCGAGAGCGCTCCGAGGTGCCCACGAAGTCGAAAGTCGGGTTAATTGCATTGTTTTCCCCGGGTGCGCTCCGAGGTGCGCAACATCGGCGCGCACCAAGGAGGGCTCCGAAGTGTGCTCCAAGGTGCGCACGATGGCGTGCACCTCTGGTGCGCACGATTCGGAGCTCGGTTTGACCGGGGTGCGCACACCTTGGCTGGGTTGCGCACCTTTTGTGCGCTCCAAGGTGCGCACGAAGTCGGAGCTCGGTTTGCCCCGGGTGCGCACCTTCGCCAGGGTGCGCACCTTGATGCGCACGCCTTGGCTGGGCTGCGCACCTTGGTGGGCGCCATGGTGCGCACCTTTCGTGCGCTCCAAGGTGCGCACGAAGTCGGAGCTCGGTTTGCCCCGGGTGCGCACCTTGGTGGGCGCCATGGTGCACTCCGAGGTGCCCAAGATTGGTGCGCACCAAGGAGCGCTCCGAAGTGCGCTCCAAGGTGCGCGCGAAGTCGAAAGTTGGGTTAATTGTCCGGTTTGCCTCGGGTGCGCACCTTGCGTGCACCTTCGCCAGGGTGGGCGCCTTGGTGCGCACACCTTGGCTGGGCTGCGCACACCTTGGCACCCGCGTTTCCTTCATTTTAAATTTTTTTTTTTTACAATCTCTCAAGTGGGAAATTCTATAATCTCAACTTTTTTTGCCTTTTCAGGAAACTTTTGAATGGAGCGCATCATTGGTGCGCTCCGAAGTGTGCTCCAAAGCTCTCTCCAGCTGCGTGCACCTGCCCCGGCCGCGCACCCGGCCCCGCCCAGCTTCGCTCACCTGTCCCGGGCGTCTGGTGCGGAACCTTAGAGTAAGAAACATCACCGTGCACCTTGGCCAACGTGCGCGACTCGACCGAGCGCGCACTGGCCGAGGTGCACACCGATTTCACCTGGGTGCGCGCGCAGCACCTCGGGCGCACCGGGGTGCGCGCACAACGCCCGGGTTGCACCGTGGCCTGTGTGCTCGGGGCGCCTCGGGTGCGCGCTCGGTGTCGCCCCCGCGCGCGCGGTAGTGCGGGCAGCGCACCCCGGCCCGGCCCGGCCCCGACGAGAACGCAAACGGGCAAAAGGTTTATTCAAATAGCATTGCGACGCCCGGCGAAAAACTAAAAAAGGGTGCAACACCGGGACTTCCCGGGAGGTCACCCATCCCAGTACTACTCCGGCCCAAGCGCGCTTAACTGCGGAGTTCTGATGGGATCCGGTGCACTAACGCTGGTATGATCGCACCCGTTATGAGCTTGTCGCAGTGTGTACTTAGCAAACCGCGACCCACGTGCGAATCCACCCCGGCCACCCACCCCCGTCGAGGTGCACACCCTCCCTCGCGAAGTGCGCCCCGTTCGCCAAGTGTGAGCCCTGCCCGGGTGCGCGCACCTTGCTAGGGCGTCGGGTGTGCACCCGGCCCGGCCTACGTGCGTGCACCTGGAGGGGGCGTCGTGTGCGTGCAGTGTCCCGTCTGCAACGCGGTGCCCACACACCACCTCGGGCGCAACGACCTGCGCTCACATGTGGGCCGAGTGCACCTTGGTGCATGTTCGGGGCGCCTCGGGTGCACGCTCGATCTTGCCCCGGTGCACCAAGGCGCTCGGTTTGCCCCGGGTGCGCACTTGGTGCAAGGTGGGCACCCAAAATAGGGATCAAGCACCAAAACACAAGTTTCGGGATGCAAAATGGGACCCAAGGACCACAAATGCGTTCCAAGACCCATGATGGGTCCACGAGAACAAAAATGTGTTCCGAGACTTAATAAACAAATATTGGGTTTTAGGAGAAGAAACATGCTCTGATGCCCAAAACGAGAATCGACCCCGAAAAGGCCACAGGCCAAAAGTGGGATGCGAGACAAAAAAAAATGGGACCCGAGGACCAAAATTGGGTTCCCAGGTCGAAGACAGGGCAACCGGACAAGAAACGACCTCTAAGGCTCGAAATGAGTCCCGACGACTAAAACTTGACAAGAAGCACCCATCAGGCACCCAACTCGACACCCATGGGATGCCGACCCACCCGGGCTTCCACCTAGCACACCTTGGCACCCACCCACCCTCGCACCCAACCTCGCACCCAACTTAGCACCTTTGAACCCACATTGGCACTCACCCTGACCCTGGCACCTTGGAACCCACATTGGCACTCACCTTGACCCTGGCACCCACCTTTGCACTCACCTTGGGACCCACCCTGGCTCCCACCTCGGCACCCACCCAGACACCCACCTTGGTTCCTTGGCACCCACCTTGGATCCTTGGCACCCACCCCGACACCCACCTTGGCACGCAACTTGGCTACTTGCCACCCACCTTGGCTCCTTGACGCCCACCCCGACAACCACCCCGTGACCTACCCTGGCTAGGGTTGGTGCACACCCACCCTGGTGCCCACCTTGGCACCCACCCTATGACCCACCTTGGCACGCACCTTAGTACCCACCCCGTTACCCACCCTAGGACCCACCCCGTGACCCACCTTGGCCAGGGTGGGTGCCTTGGTGCGCACAACTTGCCTGGGCTGCACACCAGGGCGGGCTCAAGATGGCACCCGCGTTCCGTTTTTTTCACTATCTTTCAAAACGGAAATTTTAAAATCTCATTTTTTTCTTTTTTTTGCCTTTTCTGGAAATTAGTGAAGGCAGCGCATCAAAGGTGCGCAATGCTGGTGCGAACCCGGGAGCGCTCCGATGTGTGCTCCAAGGTGCGGCGTGCACGAAGTCCGAGCCCGGTTTGCCCCGGGTGCGCACCTCGCGTGCACCTTCGCCGGGGTGAGCACCTTGGCTGGGTTGCGCGCCCTGGTGCGTACCAAGGAGCGCTCTGAAGTGTGCTCCAAGGTGCGGCGTGCACGAAGTCGGAGCCCGGTTTGCCCCGGGTGTGCACCTCGGGTGCGCACCTCGCGTGCACCTTCGCTGCGGTGGGCACCTTGGCTGGGTTGCGCGCCTTGGTGGGCACCATGCAGTGCACGAAGTCGGAGCCCGGTTTGCCCCGGGCGCGCACCTCCGCCAGGGTGGGCACCTTGGTGCGCACAACTTGCCTGGGCTGCGCATCAGGAAGGGCTCAAGATGGCACCCGCGTTCCGTTTTTTTCACTATCTTTCAGAACGGAAATTTTAAAATATCGTTTTTTTTTGCCTTTTCTGGAAATTAGTGAAGGCAGCGCATCAAAGGTGCGCAACGCTGGTGCGAACCTGGGAGCGCTCCGATGTGTGCTCCAAGGTGCGGCGTGCACGAAGTCGGAGCCCGGTTTGCCTCGGGTGCGCCCTGGTGGGCACCATGGTGCGCACCAAGGAGCGCTCCGAAGTGTGCTCCAAGGTGCGGCCTGCACGAAGTCGGAGCCCGGTTTGCCCCGGGTGTGCACCTCGGGTGGGCACCTTGGTGCGCATGCCTTGCCTGGGCTGCGCACCAGGGCGGGCTCAAGATGGCACCCGCGTTCCTTTTTTTTCACTATCTTTCAAAACGGAAATTTTAAAATCTCATTTTTTTTTGCCTTTTTCTGGAAATTAGTGAAGGCAGCGCATCAAAGGTGCGCACCTCGCTGCCCACCACGGTGCGCAACGCCGGTGGGCACCCGGGAGTGCTTCGAAGTGTGCTCCAAGGTGCTGCGTGCACGTTGTCGGAGCCCGGTTTGCCCCGGGTGCGCACCTCGCGTGCACCTTCGTCGGGGTGGGCACCTTGGCTGGGTTTGCCCCGGCTGCGCTCCGAAGCGGGGTTATTGGAGCGCCGCCTCTTTTTTTGTCGGAGCGTTTGGTGGGGTTTCTCGCATTGGCTCTTCCGAGGCCCGGTTGCCACCCTGGCGCGCACGAAGTCGGAAGTAGGGTTAATTGCCCGGGTGCGCACCTTTGCCAGGGTGGGCACCTTACCTGGGCTGCGCACCAGGGCGGGCTCAAGATGGCACGCGCGTTCCGTTTTTTTCACTATCTTTCAAAACGGAAATTTTAAAATCTCCTTTTTTTTTTGCCTTTTCTGGAAATTAGTGAAGGCAGCGCATCAAAGGTGCGCACCTCGCTGCCCACCTTGGTGTGCTCTGAGGTGCGCACCCGGGAGCGCTACGAAGTGTGCTCCAAGGTGCGGCGTGCACGTTGTCGGAGCCCGGTTTGCCCCGGGTGCGCACCTCGCCTGCACCTTGGCCGGGGTGGGCACCTTGGCTGGGTTTGCCCAGGGTGCGCTCCGAAGCGGGGTTACTGGAGCGCCCCCTCTTTTTTTGTCAGAGCGTTTGGTGGGGTTTCTCGCATTGGCTCTTCCCAGGCCCGGTTGTTGGGTGCGCTCCCACCCTGGCGCGCGCGAAGTTGGAAGTTGGGTTAATTGCCCGGGCGCGCACCTTCGCCAGGGTGGGCACCTTGGTGCGCACACCTTGGCTGGGCTGCGCACCAGGGCGGGCTCAAGATGGCACCAGCATTCCCTTTTTCTCACTATCTTTCAAAACGGAAATTTTAAAATCTCGTTTTTTTTTTGCCTTTTATGGAAATTAGTGAAGGCATCGCATCAAAGGTGCGCACCTCGCTGCCCACCTTGGTGTGCTCCGAGGTGCCCACCACGGTGCGCAACGCCGGTGCGAACCCGGGAGCGCCCCGATGTGTGCTCCAAGGTGCGGCGTGCACGAAGTCGGACCCCGGTTTGCCCCGGGTGCGCACCTCGCGTGCACCTTGGTGCGCACACCTTGGCTGGGTTGCGCGGCCTGGTGGGCACCATGGTGCGCACCAAGGAGCGCTCCGAAGTGTGCTCCAAGGTGCGGCGTGCACGAAGTCGGAGCCCGGTTTGCCCCGGGTGCGCACCTTCGCCGCGGTGGGCACCATGGCGTGCACGAAGTCGGAGCCCGGTTTGCCCCGGGTGCGCACCTCGCGTGCACCTTCGCCGGGGTGGGCACCTCGGCTGGGTTGCGCGCCCTGGTGCGCACCAAGGAGCGCTCTGAAGTGTGCTCCAAGGTGCGGCGTGCACGAAGTCGGAGCCCGGTTTGCCCCGGGTGTGCACCTCGCGTGCACCTTCGCTGCGGTGGGCACCTTGGCTGGGTTGCGCGCCTTGGTGGGCACCATGCAGTGCACGAAGTCGGAGCCCGGTTTGCCCCGGGCGCGCACCTCCGCCAGGGTGGGCACCTTGGTGCGCACAACTTGCCTGGGCTGCGCACCAGGAAGGGCTCAAGATGGCACCCGCGTTCCATTTTTTTCACTATCTTTCAGAACGGAAATTTTAAAATATCGTTTTTTTTTGCCTTTTCTGGAAATTAGTGAAGGCAGCGCATCAAAGGTGCGCAACGCTGGTGCGAACCTGGGAGCGCTCCGATGTGTGCTCCAAGGTGCGGCGTGCACGAAGTCGGACCCCGGTTTGCCCCGGGTGCGCACCTCGCGTGCACCTTGGTGCGCACACCTTGGCTGGGTTGCGCGCCCTGGTGGGCACCATGGTGCGCACCAAGGAGCGCTCCGAAGTGTGCTCCAAGGTGCGGCGTGCACGAAGTCGGAGCCCGGTTTGCCCCGGGTGCGCACCTCGCGTGCACCTTCGCCGCGGTGGGCACCATGGCGTGCACGAAGTCGGAGCCCGGTTTGCCCCGGGTGCGCACCTCGCGTGCACCTTCGCCGGGGTGGGCACCTTTGTGTGCAGACCTTGGCTGGGTTGCGCGCCCTGGTGGGCACCATGGTGCGCACCAAGGAGCGCTCCGAAGTGTGCTCCAAGGTGCGGCCTGCACGAAGTCGGAGCCCGGTTTGCCCCGGGTGTGCACCTCGGGTGGGCACCTTGGTGCGCATGCCTTGCCTGGGCTGCGCACCAGGGCGGGCTCAAGATGGCACCCGCGTTCCTTTTTTTTCACTATCTTTCAAAACGGAAATTTTAAAATCTCATTTTTTTTTGCCTTTTTCTGGAAATTAGTGAAGGCAGCGCATCAAAGGTGCGCACCTCGCTGCCCACCACGGTGCGCAACGCCGGTGGGCACCCGGGAGTGCTTCGAAGTGTGCTCCAAGGTGCTGCGTGCACGTTGTCGGAGCCCGGTTTGCCCCGGGCGCGCACCTCGCGTGCACCTTCGTCGGGGTGGGCACCTTGGCTGGGTTTGCCCCGGCTGCGCTCCGAAGCGGGGTTATTGGAGCGCCGCCTCTTTTTTTGTCGGAGCGTTTGGTGGGGTTTCTCGCATTGGCTCTTCCGAGGCCCGGTTGCCACCCTGGCGCGCACGAAGTCGGAAGTAGGGTTAATTGCCCGGGTGCGCACCTTTGCCAGGGTGGGCACCTTACCTGGGCTGCGCACCAGGGCGGGCTCAAGATGGCACGCGCGTTCCGTTTTTTTCACTATCTTTCAAAACGGAAATTTTAAAATCTCCTTTTTTTTTTGCCTTTTCTGGAAATTAGTGAAGGCAGCGCATCAAAGGTGCGCACCTCGCTGCCCACCTTGGTGTGCTCTGAGGTGCGCACCCGGGAGCGCTACGAAGTGTGCTCCAAGGTGCGGCGTGCACGTTGTCGGAGCCCGGTTTGCCCCGGGTGCGCACCTCGCCTGCACCTTGGCCGGGGTGGGCACCTTGGCTGGGTTTGCCCAGGGTGCGCTCCGAAGCGGGGTTACTGGAGCGCCCCCTCTTTTTTTGTCAGAGCGTTTGGTGGGGTTTCTCGCATTGGCTCTTCCCAGGCCCGGTTGTTGGGTGCGCTCCCACCCTGGCGCGCGCGAAGTTGGAAGTTGGGTTAATTGCCCGGGCGCGCACCTTCGCCAGGGTGGGCACCTTGGTGCGCACACCTTGGCTGGGCTGCGCACCAGGGCGGGCTCAAGATGGCACCAGCATTCCCTTTTTCTCACTATCTTTCAAAACGGAAATTTTAAAATCTCATTTTTTTTTTGCCTTTTATGGAAATTAGTGAAGGCATCGCATCAAAGGTGCGCACCTCGCTGCCCACCTTGGTGTGCTCCGAGGTGCCCACCACGGTGCGCAACGCCGGTGCGAACCCGGGAGCGCCCCGATGTGTGCTCCAAGGTGCGGCGTGCACGAAGTCGGACCCCGGTTTGCCCCGGGTGCGCACCTCGCGTGCACCTTGGTGCGCACACCTTGGCTGGGTTGCGCGGCCTGGTGGGCACCATGGTGCGCACCAAGGAGCGCTCCGAAGTGTGCTCCAAGGTGCGGCGTGCACGAAGTCGGAGCCCGGTTTGCCCCGGGTACGCACCTCGCGTGCACCTTCGCCGGGGTGGGCACCTCGGCTGGGTTGCGCGCCCTGGTGCGCACCAAGGAGCGCTCCGAAGTGTGCTCCAAGGTGCGGCGTGCACGAAGTCGGAGCCCGGTTTGCCCCGGGTGCGCACCTTCGCCGCGGTGCGCACCATGGCGTGCACGAAGTCGGAGCCCGGTTTGCCCCGGGTGCGCACCTCGCGTGCACCTTCGGCGGGGTTGCGCGCCCTGGTGGGCACCATGGTGCGCACCAAGGAGCGCTCCGAAGTGTGCTCCAAGGTGCGGCGTGCACGAAGTCGGAGCCCGGTTTGCCCCGGGTGCGCACCTCGCGTGCACCTTCGGCGGGGTTGCGCGCCCTGGTGGGCACCATGGTGCGCACCAAGGAGCGCTCCGAAGTGTGCTCCAAGGTGCGGCGTGCACGAAGTCGGAGCCCGGTTTGCCCCGGGTGCGCACCTCGCGTGCACCTTCGCCGCGGTGGGCACCATGGCGTGCACGAAGTCGGAGCCCGGTTTGCCCCGGGTGCGCACCTCGCGTGCACCTTCGCCGGGGTGGGCACCTCGGCTGGGTTGCGCGCCCTGGTGCGCACCAAGGAGCGCTCCGAAGTGTGCTCCAAGGTGCGGCGTGCACGAAGTCGGAGCCCGGTTTGCCCCGGGTGCGCACCTCGCGTGCACCTTCGCCAGGGTGGGCACCTCGGTGCGCACACCTTCTCAATGTTTTCTTGCCTTTTCTGGAAATTGGTGAAGGCAGCGCATCAAAGGTGCGCACCTCGGTGTGCTCCGAGGTGCGAACCCGAGAGCGCTCCGAGGTGCCCACGAAGTCGAAAGTCGGGTTAATTGCATTGTTTTCCCCGGGTGCGCTCCGAGGTGCGCAACATCGGCGCGCACCAAGGAGGGCTCCGAAGTGTGCTCCAAGGTGCGCACGATGGCGTGCACCTCTGGTGCGCACGATTCGGAGCTCGGTTTGACCGGGGTGCGCACACCTTGGCTGGGTTGCGCACCTTTTGTGCGCTCCAAGGTGCGCACGAAGTCGGAGCTCGGTTTGCCCCGGGTGCGCACCTTCGCCAGGGTGCGCACCTTGATGCGCACGCCTTGGCTGGGCTGCGCACCTTGGTGGGCGCCATGGTGCGCACCTTTCGTGCGCTCCAAGGTGCGCACGAAGTCGGAGCTCGGTTTGCCCCGGGTGCGCACCTTGGTGGGCGCCATGGTGCACTCCGAGGTGCCCAAGATTGGTGCGCACCAAGGAGCGCTCCGAAGTGCGCTCCAAGGTGCGCGCGAAGTCGAAAGTTGGGTTAATTGTCCGGTTTGCCTCGGGTGCGCACCTTGCGTGCACCTTCGCCAGGGTGGGCGCCTTGGTGCGCACACCTTGGCTGGGCTGCGCACACCTTGGCACCCGCGTTTCCTTCATTTTAAATTTTTTTTTTTTACAATCTCTCAAGTGGGAAATTCTATAATCTCAACTTTTTTTGCCTTTTCAGGAAACTTTTGAATGGAGCGCATCATTGGTGCGCTCCGAAGTGTGCTCCAAAGCTCTCTCCAGCTGCGTGCACCTGCCCCGGCCGCGCACCCGACCCCGCCCAGCTTCGCTCACCTGTCCCGGGCGTCTGGTGCGGAACCTTAGAGTAAGAAACATCACCGTGCACCTTGGCCAACGTGCGCGACTCGACCGAGCGCGCACTGGCCGAGGTGCACACCGATTTCACCTGGGTGCGCGCGCAGCACCTCGGGCGCACCGGGGTGCGCGCACAACGCCCGGGTTGCACCGTGGCCTGTGTGCTCGGGGCGCCTCGGGTGCGCGCTCGGTGTCGCCCCCGCGCGCGCGGTAGTGCGGGCAGCGCACCCCGGCCCGGCCCGGCCCCGACGAGAACGCAAACGGGCAAAAGGTTTATTCAAATAGCATTGCGACGCCCGGCGAAAAACTAAAAAAGGGTGCAACACCGGGACTTCCCGGGAGGTCACCCATCCCAGTACTACTCCGGCCCAAGCGCGCTTAACTGCGGAGTTCTGATGGGATCCGGTGCACTAACGCTGGTATGATCGCACCCGTTATGAGCTTGTCGCAGTGTGTACTTAGCAAACCGCGACCCACGTGCGAATCCACCCCGGCCACCCACCCCCGTCGAGGTGCACACCCTCCCTCGCGAAGTGCGCCCCGTTCGCCAAGTGTGAGCCCTGCCCGGGTGCGCGCACCTTGCTAGGGCGTCGGGTGTGCACCCGGCCCGGCCTACGTGCGTGCACCTGGAGGGGGCGTCGTGTGCGTGCAGTGTCCCGTCTGCAACGCGGTGCCCACACACCACCTCGGGCGCAACGACCTGCGCTCACATGTGGGCCGAGTGCACCTTGGTGCATGTTCGGGGCGCCTCGGGTGCACGCTCGATCTTGCCCCGGTGCACCAAGGCGCTCGGTTTGCCCCGGGTGCGCACTTGGTGCAAGGTGGGCACCCAAAATAGGGATCAAGCACCAAAACACAAGTTTCGGGATGCAAAATGGGACCCAAGGACCACAAATGCGTTCCAAGACCCATGATGGGTCCACGAGAACAAAAATGTGTTCCGAGACTTAATAAACAAATATTGGGTTTTAGGAGAAGAAACATGCTCTGATGCCCAAAACGAGAATCGACCCCGAAAAGGCCACAGGCCAAAAGTGGGATGCGAGACAAAAAAAAATGGGACCCGAGGACCAAAATTGGGTTCCCAGGTCGAAGACAGGGCAACCGGACAAGAAACGACCTCTAAGGCTCGAAATGAGTCCCGACGACTAAAACTTGACAAGAAGCACCCATCAGGCACCCAACTCGACACCCATGGGATGCCGACCCACCCGGGCTTCCACCTAGCACACCTTGGCACCCACCCACCCTCGCACCCAACCTCGCACCCAACTTAGCACCTTTGAACCCACATTGGCACTCACCCTGACCCTGGCACCTTGGAACCCACATTGGCACTCACCTTGACCCTGGCACCCACCTTTGCACTCACCTTGGGACCCACCCTGGCTCCCACCTCGGCACCCACCCAGACACCCACCTTGGTTCCTTGGCACCCACCTTGGATCCTTGGCACCCACCCCGACACCCACCTTGGCACGCAACTTGGCTACTTGCCACCCACCTTGGCTCCTTGACGCCCACCCCGACAACCACCCCGTGACCTACCCTGGCTAGGGTTGGTGCACACCCACCCTGGTGCCCACCTTGGCACCCACCCTATGACCCACCTTGGCACGCACCTTAGTACCCACCCCGTTACCCACCCTAGGACCCACCCCGTGACCCACCTTGGCCAGGGTGGGTGCCTTGGTGCGCACAACTTGCCTGGGCTGCACACCAGGGCGGGCTCAAGATGGCACCCGCGTTCCGTTTTTTTCACTATCTTTCAAAACGGAAATTTTAAAATCTCATTTTTTTCTTTTTTTTGCCTTTTCTGGAAATTAGTGAAGGCAGCGCATCAAAGGTGCGCAATGCTGGTGCGAACCCGGGAGCGCTCCGATGTGTGCTCCAAGGTGCGGCGTGCACGAAGTCCGAGCCCGGTTTGCCCCGGGTGCGCACCTCGCGTGCACCTTCGCCGGGGTGAGCACCTTGGCTGGGTTGCGCGCCCTGGTGCGTACCAAGGAGCGCTCTGAAGTGTGCTCCAAGGTGCGGCGTGCACGAAGTCGGAGCCCGGTTTGCCCCGGGTGTGCACCTCGGGTGCGCACCTCGCGTGCACCTTCGCTGCGGTGGGCACCTTGGCTGGGTTGCGCGCCTTGGTGGGCACCATGCAGTGCACGAAGTCGGAGCCCGGTTTGCCCCGGGCGCGCACCTCCGCCAGGGTGGGCACCTTGGTGCGCACAACTTGCCTGGGCTGCGCATCAGGAAGGGCTCAAGATGGCACCCGCGTTCCGTTTTTTTCACTATCTTTCAGAACGGAAATTTTAAAATATCGTTTTTTTTTGCCTTTTCTGGAAATTAGTGAAGGCAGCGCATCAAAGGTGCGCAACGCTGGTGCGAACCTGGGAGCGCTCCGATGTGTGCTCCAAGGTGCGGCGTGCACGAAGTCGGAGCCCGGTTTGCCTCGGGTGCGCCCTGGTGGGCACCATGGTGCGCACCAAGGAGCGCTCCGAAGTGTGCTCCAAGGTGCGGCCTGCACGAAGTCGGAGCCCGGTTTGCCCCGGGTGTGCACCTCGGGTGGGCACCTTGGTGCGCATGCCTTGCCTGGGCTGCGCACCAGGGCGGGCTCAAGATGGCACCCGCGTTCCTTTTTTTTCACTATCTTTCAAAACGGAAATTTTAAAATCTCATTTTTTTTTGCCTTTTTCTGGAAATTAGTGAAGGCAGCGCATCAAAGGTGCGCACCTCGCTGCCCACCACGGTGCGCAACGCCGGTGGGCACCCGGGAGTGCTTCGAAGTGTGCTCCAAGGTGCTGCGTGCACGTTGTCGGAGCCCGGTTTGCCCCGGGTGCGCACCTCGCGTGCACCTTCGTCGGGGTGGGCACCTTGGCTTGGTTTGCCCCGGCTGCGCTCCGAAGCGGGGTTATTGGAGCGCCGCCTCTTTTTTTGTCGGAGCGTTTGGTGGGGTTTCTCGCATTGGCTCTTCCGAGGCCCGGTTGCCACCCTGGCGCGCACGAAGTCGGAAGTAGGGTTAATTGCCCGGGTGCGCACCTTTGCCAGGGTGGCACCTTACCTGGGCTGCGCACCAGGGCGGGCTCAAGATGGCACGCGCGTTCCGTTTTTTTCACTATCTTTCAAAACGGAAATTTTAAAATCTCCTTTTTTTTTTGCCTTTTCTGGAAATTAGTGAAGGCAGCGCATCAAAGGTGCGCACCTCGCTGCCCACCTTGGTGTGCTCTGAGGTGCGCACCCGGGAGCGCTACGAAGTGTGCTCCAAGGTGCGGCGTGCACGTTGTCGGAGCCCGGTTTGCCCCGGGTGCGCACCTCGCCTGCACCTTGGCCGGGGTGGGCACCTTGGCTGGGTTTGCCCAGGGTGCGCTCCGAAGCGGGGTTACTGGAGCGCCCCCTCTTTTTTTGTCAGAGAGTTTGGTGGGGTTTCTCGCATTGGCTCTTCCCAGGCCCGGTTGTTGGGTGCGCTCCCACCCTGGCGCGCGCGAAGTTGGAAGTTGGGTTAATTGCCCGGGCGCGCACCTTCGCCAGGGTGGGCACCTTGGTGCGCAAACCTTGGCTGGGCTGCGCACCAGGGCGGGCTCAAGATGGCACCAGCATTCCCTTTTTCTCACTATCTTTCAAAACGGAAATTTTAAAATCTCGTTTTTTTTTTGCCTTTTATGGAAATTAGTGAAGGCATCGCATCAAAGGTGCGCACCTCGCTGCCCACCTTGGTGTGCTCCGAGGTGCCCACCACGGTGCGCAACGCCGGTGCGAACCCGGGAGCGCCCCGATGTGTGCTCCAAGGTGCGGCGTGCACGAAGTCGGACCCCGGTTTGCCCCGGGTGCGCACCTCGCGTGCACCTTGGTGCGCACACCTTGGCTGGGTTGCGCGGCCTGGTGGGCACCATGGTGCGCACCAAGGAGCGCTCCGAAGTGTGCTCCAAGGTGCGGCGTGCACGAAGTCGGAGCCCGGTTTGCCCCGGGTGCGCACCTTCGCCGCGGTGGGCACCATGGCGTGCACGAAGTCGGAGCCCGGTTTGCCCCGGGTGCGCACCTCGCGTGCACCTTCGCCGGGGTGGGCACCTCGGCTGGGTTGCGCGCCCTGGTGCGCACCAAGGAGCGCTCTGAAGTGTGCTCCAAGGTGCGGCGTGCACGAAGTCGGAGCCCGGTTTGCCCCGGGTGTGCACCTCGCGTGCACCTTCGCTGCGGTGGGCACCTTGGCTGGGTTGCGCGCCTTGGTGGGCACCATGCAGTGCACGAAGTCGGAGCCCGGTTTGCCCCGGGCGCGCACCTCCGCCAGGGTGGGCACCTTGGTGCGCACAACTTGCCTGGGCTGCGCACCAGGAAGGGCTCAAGATGGCACCCGCGTTCCGTTTTTTTCACTATCTTTCAGAACGGAAATTTTAAAATATCGTTTTTTTTTGCCTTTTCTGGAAATTAGTGAAGGCAGCGCATCAAAGGTGCGCAACGCTGGTGCGAACCTGGGAGCGCTCCGATGTGTGCTCCAAGGTGCGGCGTGCACGAAGTCGGACCCCGGTTTGCCCCGGGTGCGCACCTCGCGTGCACCTTGGTGCGCACACCTTGGCTGGGTTGCGCGCCCTGGTGGGCACCATGGTGCGCACCAAGGAGCGCTCCGAAGTGTGCTCCAAGGTGCGGCGTGCACGAAGTCGGAGCCCGGTTTGCCCCGGGTGCGCACCTCGCGTGCACCTTCGCCGCGGTGGGCACCATGGCGTGCACGAAGTCGGAGCCCGGTTTGCCCCGGGTGCGCACCTCGCGTGCACCTTCGCCGGGGTGGGCACCTTTGTGTGCAGACCTTGGCTGGGTTGCGCGCCCTGGTGGGCACCATGGTGCGCACCAAGGAGCGCTCCGAAGTGTGCTCCAAGGTGCGGCCTGCACGAAGTCGGAGCCCGGTTTGCCCCGGGTGTGCACCTCGGGTGGGCACCTTGGTGCGCATGCCTTGCCTGGGCTGCGCACCAGGGCGGGCTCAAGATGGCACCCGCGTTCCTTTTTTTTCACTATCTTTCAAAACGGAAATTTTAAAATCTCATTTTTTTTTGCCTTTTTCTGGAAATTAGTGAAGGCAGCGCATCAAAGGTGCGCACCTCGCTGCCCACCACGGTGCGCAACGCCGGTGGGCACCCGGGAGTGCTTCGAAGTGTGCTCCAAGGTGCTGCGTGCACGTTGTCGGAGCCCGGTTTGCCCCGGGTGCGCACCTCGCGTGCACCTTCGTCGGGGTGGGCACCTTGGCTGGGTTTGCCCCGGCTGCGCTCCGAAGCGGGGTTATTGGAGCGCCGCCTCTTTTTTTGTCGGAGCGTTTGGTGGGGTTTCTCGCATTGGCTCTTCCGAGGCCCGGTTGCCACCCTGGCGCGCACGAAGTCGGAAGTAGGGTTAATTGCCCGGGTGCGCACCTTTGCCAGGGTGGGCACCTTACCTGGGCTGCGCACCAGGGCGGGCTCAAGATGGCACGCGCGTTCCGTTTTTTTCACTATCTTTCAAAACGGAAATTTTAAAATCTCCTTTTTTTTTTGCCTTTTCTGGAAATTAGTGAAGGCAGCGCATCAAAGGTGCGCACCTCGCTGCCCACCTTGGTGTGCTCTGAGGTGCGCACCCGGGAGCGCTACGAAGTGTGCTCCAAGGTGCGGCGTGCACGTTGTCGGAGCCCGGTTTGCCCCGGGTGCGCACCTCGCCTGCACCTTGGCCGGGGTGGGCACCTTGGCTGGGTTTGCCCAGGGTGCGCTCCGAAGCGGGGTTACTGGAGCGCCCCCTCTTTTTTTGTCAGAGCGTTTGGTGGGGTTTCTCGCATTGGCTCTTCCCAGGCCCGGTTGTTGGGTGCGCTCCCACCCTGGCGCGCGCGAAGTTGGAAGTTGGGTTAATTGCCCGGGCGCGCACCTTCGCCAGGGTGGGCACCTTGGTGCGCACACCTTGGCTGGGCTGCGCACCAGGGCGGGCTCAAGATGGCACCAGCATTCCCTTTTTCTCACTATCTTTCAAAACGGAAATTTTAAAATCTCGTTTTTTTTTTGCCTTTTATGGAAATTAGTGAAGGCATCGCATCAAAGGTGCGCACCTCGCTGCCCACCTTGGTGTGCTCCGAGGTGCCCACCACGGTGCGCAACGCCGGTGCGAACCCGGGAGCGCCCCGATGTGTGCTCCAAGGTGCGGCGTGCACGAAGTCGGACCCCGGTTTGCCCCGGGTGCGCACCTCGCGTGCACCTTGGTGCGCACACCTTGGCTGGGTTGCGCGGCCTGGTGGGCACCATGGTGCGCACCAAGGAGCGCTCCGAAGTGTGCTCCAAGGTGCGGCGTGCACGAAGTCGGAGCCCGGTTTGCCCCGGGTACGCACCTCGCGTGCACCTTCGCCGGGGTGGGCACCTCGGCTGGGTTGCGCGCCCTGGTGCGCACCAAGGAGCGCTCCGAAGTGTGCTCCAAGGTGCGGCGTGCACGAAGTCGGAGCCCGGTTTGCCCCGGGTGCGCACCTTCGCCGCGGTGCGCACCATGGCGTGCACGAAGTCGGAGCCCGGTTTGCCCCGGGTGCGCACCTCGCGTGCACCTTCGGCGGGGTTGCGCGCCCTGGTGGGCACCATGGTGCGCACCAAGGAGCGCTCCGAAGTGTGCTCCAAGGTGCGGCGTGCACGAAGTCGGAGCCCGGTTTGCCCCGGGTGCGCACCTCGCGTGCACCTTCGGCGGGGTTGCGCGCCCTGGTGGGCACCATGGTGCGCACCAAGGAGCGCTCCGAAGTGTGCTCCAAGGTGCGGCGTGCACGAAGTCGGAGCCCGGTTTGCCCCGGGTGCGCACCTCGCGTGCACCTTCGCCGCGGTGGGCACCATGGCGTGCACGAAGTCGGAGCCCGGTTTGCCCCGGGTGCGCACCTCGCGTGCACCTTCGCCGGGGTGGGCACCTCGGCTGGGTTGCGCGCCCTGGTGCGCACCAAGGAGCGCTCCGAAGTGTGCTCCAAGGTGCGGCGTGCACGAAGTCGGAGCCCGGTTTGCCCCGGGTGCGCACCTCGCGTGCACCTTCGCCAGGGTGGGCACCTCGGTGCGCACACCTTCTCAATGTTTTCTTGCCTTTTCTGGAAATTGGTGAAGGCAGCGCATCAAAGGTGCGCACCTCGGTGTGCTCCGAGGTGCGAACCCGAGAGCGCTCCGAGGTGCCCACGAAGTCGAAAGTCGGGTTAATTGCATTGTTTTCCCCGGGTGCGCTCCGAGGTGCGCAACATCGGCGCGCACCAAGGAGGGCTCCGAAGTGTGCTCCAAGGTGCGCACGATGGCGTGCACCTCTGGTGCGCACGATTCGGAGCTCGGTTTGACCGGGGTGCGCACACCTTGGCTGGGTTGCGCACCTTTTGTGCGCTCCAAGGTGCGCACGAAGTCGGAGCTCGGTTTGCCCCGGGTGCGCACCTTCGCCAGGGTGCGCACCTTGATGCGCACGCCTTGGCTGGGCTGCGCACCTTGGTGGGCGCCATGGTGCGCACCTTTCGTGCGCTCCAAGGTGCGCACGAAGTTGGAGCTCGGTTTGCCCCGGGTGCGCACCTTGGTGGGCGCCATGGTGCACTCCGAGGTGCCCAAGATTGGTGCGCACCAAGGAGCGCTCCGAAGTGCGCTCCAAGGTGCGCGCGAAGTCGAAAGTTGGGTTAATTGTCCGGTTTGCCTCGGGTGCGCACCTTGCGTGCACCTTCGCCAGGGTGGGCGCCTTGGTGCGCACACCTTGGCTGGGCTGCGCACACCTTGGCACCCGCGTTTCCTTCATTTTAAATTTTTTTTTTTTACAATCTCTCAAGTGGGAAATTCTATAATCTCAACTTTTTTTGCCTTTTCAGGAAACTTTTGAATGGAGCGCATCATTGGTGCGCTCCGAAGTGTGCTCCAAAGCTCTCTCCAGCTGCGTGCACCTGCCCCGGCCGCGCACCCGGCCCCGCCCAGCTTCGCTCACCTGTCCCGGGCGTCTGGTGCGGAACCTTAGAGTAAGAAACATCACCGTGCACCTTGGCCAACGTGCGCGACTCGACCGAGCGCGCACTGGCCGAGGTGCACACCGATTTCACCTGGGTGCGCGCGCAGCACCTCGGGCGCACCGGGGTGCGCGCACAACGCCCGGGTTGCACCGTGGCCTGTGTGCTCGGGGCGCCTCGGGTGCGCGCTCGGTGTCGCCCCCGCGCGCGCGGTAGTGCGGGCAGCGCACCCCGGCCCGGCCCGGCCCCGACGAGAACGCAAACGGGCAAAAGGTTTATTCAAATAGCATTGCGACGCCCGGCGAAAAACTAAAAAAGGGTGCAACACCGGGACTTCCCGGGAGGTCACCCATCCCAGTACTACTCCGGCCCAAGCGCGCTTAACTGCGGAGTTCTGATGGGATCCGGTGCACTAACGCTGGTATGATCGCACCCGTTATGAGCTTGTCGCAGTGTGTACTTAGCAAACCGCGACCCACGTGCGAATCCACCCCGGCCACCCACCCCCGTCGAGGTGCACACCCTCCCTCGCGAAGTGCGCCCCGTTCGCCAAGTGTGAGCCCTGCCCGGGTGCGCGCACCTTGCTAGGGCGTCGGGTGTGCACCCGGCCCGGCCTACGTGCGTGCACCTGGAGGGGGCGTCGTGTGCGTGCAGTGTCCCGTCTGCAACGCGGTGCCCACACACCACCTCGGGCGCAACGACCTGCGCTCACATGTGGGCCGAGTGCACCTTGGTGCATGTTCGGGGCGCCTCGGGTGCACGCTCGATCTTGCCCCGGTGCACCAAGGCGCTCGGTTTGCCCCGGGTGCGCACTTGGTGCAAGGTGGGCACCCAAAATAGGGATCAAGCACCAAAACACAAGTTTCGGGATGCAAAATGGGACCCAAGGACCACAAATGCGTTCCAAGACCCATGATGGGTCCACGAGAACAAAAATGTGTTCCGAGACTTAATAAACAAATATTGGGTTTTAGGAGAAGAAACATGCTCTGATGCCCAAAACGAGAATCGACCCCGAAAAGGCCACAGGCCAAAAGTGGGATGCGAGACAAAAAAAAATGGGACCCGAGGACCAAAATTGGGTTCCCAGGTCGAAGACAGGGCAACCGGACAAGAAACGACCTCTAAGGCTCGAAATGAGTCCCGACGACTAAAACTTGACAAGAAGCACCCATCAGGCACCCAACTCGACACCCATGGGATGCCGACCCACCCGGGCTTCCACCTAGCACACCTTGGCACCCACCCACCCTCGCACCCAACCTCGCACCCAACTTAGCACCTTTGAACCCACATTGGCACTCACCCTGACCCTGGCACCTTGGAACCCACATTGGCACTCACCTTGACCCTGGCACCCACCTTTGCACTCACCTTGGGACCCACCCTGGCTCCCACCTCGGCACCCACCCAGACACCCACCTTGGTTCCTTGGCACCCACCTTGGATCCTTGGCACCCACCCCGACACCCACCTTGGCACGCAACTTGGCTACTTGCCACCCACCTTGGCTCCTTGACGCCCACCCCGACAACCACCCCGTGACCTACCCTGGCTAGGGTTGGTGCACACCCACCCTGGTGCCCACCTTGGCACCCACCCTATGACCCACCTTGGCACGCACCTTAGTACCCACCCCGTTACCCACCCTAGGACCCACCCCGTGACCCACCTTGGCCAGGGTGGGTGCCTTGGTGCGCACAACTTGCCTGGGCTGCACACCAGGGCGGGCTCAAGATGGCACCCGCGTTCCGTTTTTTTCACTATCTTTCAAAACGGAAATTTTAAAATCTCATTTTTTTCTTTTTTTTGCCTTTTCTGGAAATTAGTGAAGGCAGCGCATCAAAGGTGCGCAATGCTGGTGCGAACCCGGGAGCGCTCCGATGTGTGCTCCAAGGTGCGGCGTGCACGAAGTCCGAGCCCGGTTTGCCCCGGGTGCGCACCTCGCGTGCACCTTCGCCGGGGTGAGCACCTTGGCTGGGTTGCGCGCCCTGGTGCGTACCAAGGAGCGCTCTGAAGTGTGCTCCAAGGTGCGGCGTGCACGAAGTCGGAGCCCGGTTTGCCCCGGGTGTGCACCTCGGGTGCGCACCTCGCGTGCACCTTCGCTGCGGTGGGCACCTTGGCTGGGTTGCGCGCCTTGGTGGGCACCATGCAGTGCACGAAGTCGGAGCCCGGTTTGCCCCGGGCGCGCACCTCCGCCAGGGTGGGCACCTTGGTGCGCACAACTTGCCTGGGCTGCGCATCAGGAAGGGCTCAAGATGGCACCCGCGTTCCGTTTTTTTCACTATCTTTCAGAACGGAAATTTTAAAATATCGTTTTTTTTTGCCTTTTCTGGAAATTAGTGAAGGCAGCGCATCAAAGGTGCGCAACGCTGGTGCGAACCTGGGAGCGCTCCGATGTGTGCTCCAAGGTGCGGCGTGCACGAAGTCGGACCCCGGTTTGCCTCGGGTGCGCCCTGGTGGGCACCATGGTGCGCACCAAGGAGCGCTCCGAAGTGTGCTCCAAGGTGCGGCCTGCACGAAGTCGGAGCCCGGTTTGCCCCGGGTGTGCACCTCGGGTGGGCACCTTGGTGCGCATGCCTTGCCTGGGCTGCGCACCAGGGCGGGCTCAAGATGGCACCCGCGTTCCTTTTTTTTCACTATCTTTCAAAACGGAAATTTTAAAATCTCATTTTTTTTTGCCTTTTTCTGGAAATTAGTGAAGGCAGCGCATCAAAGGTGCGCACCTCGCTGCCCACCACGGTGCGCAACGCCGGTGGGCACCCGGGAGTGCTTCGAAGTGTGCTCCAAGGTGCTGCGTGCACGTTGTCGGAGCCCGGTTTGCCCCGGGCGCGCACCTCGCGTGCACCTTCGTCGGGGTGGGCACCTTGGCTGGGTTTGCCCCGGCTGCGCTCCGAAGCGGGGTTATTGGAGCGCCGCCTCTTTTTTTGTCGGAGCGTTTGGTGGGGTTTCTCGCATTGGCTCTTCCGAGGCCCGGTTGCCACCCTGGCGCGCACGAAGTCGGAAGTAGGGTTAATTGCCCGGGTGCGCACCTTTGCCAGGGTGGGCACCTTACCTGGGCTGCGCACCAGGGCGGGCTCAAGATGGCACGCGCGTTCCGTTTTTTTCACTATCTTTCAAAACGGAAATTTTAAAATCTCCTTTTTTTTTTGCCTTTTCTGGAAATTAGTGAAGGCAGCGCATCAAAGGTGCGCACCTCGCTGCCCACCTTGGTGTGCTCTGAGGTGCGCACCCGGGAGCGCTACGAAGTGTGCTCCAAGGTGCGGCGTGCACGTTGTCGGAGCCCGGTTTGCCCCGGGTGCGCACCTCGCCTGCACCTTGGCCGGGGTGGGCACCTTGGCTGGGTTTGCCCAGGGTGCGCTCCGAAGCGGGGTTACTGGAGCGCCCCCTCTTTTTTTGTCAGAGCGTTTGGTGGGGTTTCTCGCATTGGCTCTTCCCAGGCCCGGTTGTTGGGTGCGCTCCCACCCTGGCGCGCGCGAAGTTGGAAGTTGGGTTAATTGCCCGGGCGCGCACCTTCGCCAGGGTGGGCACCTTGGTGCGCACACCTTGGCTGGGCTGCGCACCAGGGCGGGCTCAAGATGGCACCAGCATTCCCTTTTTCTCACTATCTTTCAAAACGGAAATTTTAAAATCTCGTTTTTTTTTTGCCTTTTATGGAAATTAGTGAAGGCATCGCATCAAAGGTGCGCACCTCGCTGCCCACCTTGGTGTGCTCCGAGGTGCCCACCACGGTGCGCAACGCCGGTGCGAACCCGGGAGCGCCCCGATGTGTGCTCCAAGGTGCGGCGTGCACGAAGTCGGACCCCGGTTTGCCCCGGGTGCGCACCTCGCGTGCACCTTGGTGCGCACACCTTGGCTGGGTTGCGCGGCCTGGTGGGCACCATGGTGCGCACCAAGGAGCGCTCCGAAGTGTGCTCCAAGGTGCGGCGTGCACGAAGTCGGAGCCCGGTTTGCCCCGGGTACGCACCTCGCGTGCACCTTCGCCGGGGTGGGCACCTCGGCTGGGTTGCGCGCCCTGGTGCGCACCAAGGAGCGCTCCGAAGTGTGCTCCAAGGTGCGGCGTGCACGAAGTCGGAGCCCGGTTTGCCCCGGGTGCGCACCTTCGCCGCGGTGCGCACCATGGCGTGCACGAAGTCGGAGCCCGGTTTGCCCCGGGTGCGCACCTCGCGTGCACCTTCGGCGGGGTTGCGCGCCCTGGTGGGCACCATGGTGCGCACCAAGGAGCGCTCCGAAGTGTGCTCCAAGGTGCGGCGTGCACGAAGTCGGAGCCCGGTTTGCCCCGGGTGCGCACCTCGCGTGCACCTTCGGCGGGGTTGCGCGCCCTGGTGGGCACCATGGTGCGCACCAAGGAGCGCTCCGAAGTGTGCTCCAAGGTGCGGCGTGCACGAAGTCGGAGCCCGGTTTGCCCCGGGTGCGCACCTCGCGTGCACCTTCGCCGCGGTGGGCACCATGGCGTGCACGAAGTCGGAGCCCGGTTTGCCCCGGGTGCGCACCTCGCGTGCACCTTCGCCGGGGTGGGCACCTCGGCTGGGTTGCGCGCCCTGGTGCGCACCAAGGAGCGCTCCGAAGTGTGCTCCAAGGTGCGGCGTGCACGAAGTCGGAGCCCGGTTTGCCCCGGGTGCGCACCTCGCGTGCACCTTCGCCAGGGTGGGCACCTCGGTGCGCACACCTTCTCAATGTTTTCTTGCCTTTTCTGGAAATTGGTGAAGGCAGCGCATCAAAGGTGCGCACCTCGGTGTGCTCCGAGGTGCGAACCCGAGAGCGCTCCGAGGTGCCCACGAAGTCGAAAGTCGGGTTAATTGCATTGTTTTCCCCGGGTGCGCTCCGAGGTGCGCAACATCGGCGCGCACCAAGGAGGGCTCCGAAGTGTGCTCCAAGGTGCGCACGATGGCGTGCACCTCTGGTGCGCACGATTCGGAGCTCGGTTTGACCGGGGTGCGCACACCTTGGCTGGGTTGCGCACCTTTTGTGCGCTCCAAGGTGCGCACGAAGTCGGAGCTCGGTTTGCCCCGGGTGCGCACCTTCGCCAGGGTGCGCACCTTGATGCGCACGCCTTGGCTGGGCTGCGCACCTTGGTGGGCGCCATGGTGCGCACCTTTCGTGCGCTCCAAGGTGCGCACGAAGTCGGAGCTCGGTTTGCCCCGGGTGCGCACCTTGGTGGGCGCCATGGTGCACTCCGAGGTGCCCAAGATTGGTGCGCACCAAGGAGCGCTCCGAAGTGCGCTCCAAGGTGCGCGCGAAGTCGAAAGTTGGGTTAATTGTCCGGTTTGCCTCGGGTGCGCACCTTGCGTGCACCTTCGCCAGGGTGGGCGCCTTGGTGCGCACACCTTGGCTGGGCTGCGCACACCTTGGCACCCGCGTTTCCTTCATTTTAAATTTTTTTTTTTTACAATCTCTCAAGTGGGAAATTCTATAATCTCAACTTTTTTTGCCTTTTCAGGAAACTTTTGAATGGAGCGCATCATTGGTGCGCTCCGAAGTGTGCTCCAAAGCTCTCTCCAGCTGCGTGCACCTGCCCCGGCCGCGCACCCGGCCCCGCCCAGCTTCGCTCACCTGTCCCGGGCGTCTGGTGCGGAACCTTAGAGTAAGAAACATCACCGTGCACCTTGGCCAACGTGCGCGACTCGACCGAGCGCGCACTGGCCGAGGTGCACACCGATTTCACCTGGGTGCGCGCGCAGCACCTCGGGCGCACCGGGGTGCGCGCACAACGCCCGGGTTGCACCGTGGCCTGTGTGCTCGGGGCGCCTCGGGTGCGCGCTCGGTGTCGCCCCCCGCGCGCGCGGTAGTGCGGGCAGCGCACCCCGGCCCGGCCCGGCCCCGACGAGAACGCAAACGGGCAAAAGGTTTATTCAAATAGCATTGCGACGCCCGGCGAAAAACTAAAAAAGGGTGCAACACCGGGACTTCCCGGGAGGTCACCCATCCCAGTACTACTCCGGCCCAAGCGCGCTTAACTGCGGAGTTCTGATGGGATCCGGTGCACTAACGCTGGTATGATCGCACCCGTTATGAGCTTGTCGCAGTGTGTACTTAGCAAACCGCGACCCACGTGCGAATCCACCCCGGCCACCCACCCCCGTCGAGGTGCACACCCTCCCTCGCGAAGTGCGCCCCGTTCGCCAAGTGTGAGCCCTGCCCGGGTGCGCGCACCTTGCTAGGGCGTCGGGTGTGCACCCGGCCCGGCCTACGTGCGTGCACCTGGAGGGGGCGTCGTGTGCGTGCAGTGTCCCGTCTGCAACGCGGTGCCCACACACCACCTCGGGCGCAACGACCTGCGCTCACATGTGGGCCGAGTGCACCTTGGTGCATGTTCGGGGCGCCTCGGGTGCACGCTCGATCTTGCCCCGGTGCACCAAGGCGCTCGGTTTGCCCCGGGTGCGCACTTGGTGCAAGGTGGGCACCCAAAATAGGGATCAAGCACCAAAACACAAGTTTCGGGATGCAAAATGGGACCCAAGGACCACAAATGCGTTCCAAGACCCATGATGGGTCCACGAGAACAAAAATGTGTTCCGAGACTTAATAAACAAATATTGGGTTTTAGGAGAAGAAACATGCTCTGATGCCCAAAACGAGAATCGACCCCGAAAAGGCCACAGGCCAAAAGTGGGATGCGAGACAAAAAAAAATGGGACCCGAGGACCAAAATTGGGTTCCCAGGTCGAAGACAGGGCAACCGGACAAGAAACGACCTCTAAGGCTCGAAATGAGTCCCGACGACTAAAACTTGACAAGAAGCACCCATCAGGCACCCAACTCGACACCCATGGGATGCCGACCCACCCGGGCTTCCACCTAGCACACCTTGGCACCCACCCACCCTCGCACCCAACCTCGCACCCAACTTAGCACCTTTGAACCCACATTGGCACTCACCCTGACCCTGGCACCTTGGAACCCACATTGGCACTCACCTTGACCCTGGCACCCACCTTTGCACTCACCTTGGGACCCACCCTGGCTCCCACCTCGGCACCCACCCAGACACCCACCTTGGTTCCTTGGCACCCACCTTGGATCCTTGGCACCCACCCCGACACCCACCTTGGCACGCAACTTGGCTACTTGCCACCCACCTTGGCTCCTTGACGCCCACCCCGACAACCACCCCGTGACCTACCCTGGCTAGGGTTGGTGCACACCCACCCTGGTGCCCACCTTGGCACCCACCCTATGACCCACCTTGGCACGCACCTTAGTACCCACCCCGTTACCCACCCTAGGACCCACCCCGTGACCCACCTTGGCCAGGGTGGGTGCACCCACCCTGGTGCCCACCTTGGCACCCACCCATCCTAGCACCCAGCCTGTGACCGGGCTTGGAACCCAACCTTGCACCCGCACCCGTCTTGGCCAGTGTGGGTGCGCACCCATCCTGGCACCCACGTTGTGACACACCCTTTAACCCACGCACCCTAGCACCCACGTTGGCACCCACCTTGGAACCCAACCTAGCAACTTGGCACCCACCCCGTGACCCACCTTGGCATCCACCATAGCAGTCGCCGACTTGGCACCCACCTCGGCACCCACCTTGACACTTGTGGACCCACCTTGCCACTCACCCTAGCATCGACCCATCCTAGCACCCACCCTGGCACCTTTGCACCCTAGCACTCACCCATCCTAGCACCTAACCTGTGACCCACCTTGACACTCACCCTCGCACCCACCTTGGAACCCAACCTAGCACCCACCCACCCTGACACCAACCCTAGCACCTACCCACCCTTGCACCCACCCTGTGACCCATCTTGGCACCCACCCATCCTACCACTCAACCTATCACCCACCTTCTCACCCACCTTGGCATCCACCTTAGCACCCACCCACACTGGCACCTTGGCACCCACCTCGGGCAAGGTGGGTGCACACCCACCCTGGCACCCAATTTAGAACCCACCGAGCATGTTACCCACCTTGGCACCCACATTGCAGCCCACCCTAGTACCCACCCTATGACCCACATTGGCATCCACACCCTAGCACCCAGGCACCTCGACACCCGCCTTGACACCCACCCTAGCACTGAACCTGTGACCCACCTTGGAACTCACCCTAGAACCCACCCACCCTGTGAACCACCTTGGCATCCACCTTAGCACCCACCCACCTTGGCACCCACTCTAGCACTCACCCATCCTAACACCCAACTTGTTACCCACCTTGGCACCCGCCCTCGCGTCCACCTTGAAACCCACCCTAGCACCCACCCACGCAGGAGCCCACCTTGGCACCCAACCTAACACCCACGCATCCTGGCACCCAACTTGTGACCCACCTTGGAACCCACCCTAGTACCCACCTTTGAACCCACTATATCACCAACCCACCTTGGCACCCACCCTATGACCCTCTTTGGAATCCACCCTAGCACGCACCCACCCTGGCACCCACCATGGAGCGCACCCTAGCACCCACCCACCTCGGCACGCACCTCAACACCCACCTTGGTGTGCGCACTGCGCCAACCTCTCAAAGACCCTATGTGGTGCGCTCCAAAGTGTACACCTTTGGTGCGCTCCAAGGTGCGCACCTTTGGTGCACACCGAGGTGCACACCAAAGTGTGCACCGAGGTGAGCACCAAAGTGCACTCCAGGGTGCACACCAAGGCGTGCACCTTTGGTGCGGTCAATGCAAACGAATTCGGAAGTTGGGGTCGATGTCCTAATCGCTGCTGCAGACTACACGTATGAGAATCGGACAAATAGCTTTATATAGGGGAGGTGTTGCGTTTGATGGGTCGACTCCCCTGGTTGTGTGCACTGCACCAACTTCAAAGACCCTGTCTTGTTTAAGAAGTCAAAAGTTGGGGTGGATGTCCTAATCATTGCTGCAGTCTACGCATGTATGAGAATCAGACAAATAGCTTATATAGGGGAGGTGTTGCATTCGGTGGGTTGACTCCCCTGGTTGTGCGCACTGCGCCAACCTCAAAGACCCCGCATAGCAGAAGAAGTCGGAAGTCGGATTTTGGTGAGCACCAAGGCGTGCACCTTTGGTGCGGTCAACGCAGACGAATTCAGAAGTTGGGGTGGATGTCCTAATCGTTGTTGCAGGCTACACATGTATGAGAATCAGACAAATAGCTTATATAGGGGAGGTGTTGGGTTTGATGGGTCAACTCCCTTGGTTGTGCGCATTACGCCAACCTCAAAGACCTTGTTTTCGTTAAGAAGTCAAAAGTTGGGGTCAATGTCCTAATGGCTCCTGCAGGCTACACATGTATGAGAATCGGACAAATAGCTTATATAGGGGAGGTGTTGGGTTTGATGGGTCGACTCCCCTGGTTGTGCGCATTACGTCAACCTCAAAGACCTTGTTTTCGTTAAGAAGTCAAAAGTTGGGGTCGATGTCCTAATTGCTCCTGTAGACTACACATGTATGAGAATCAGACAAATAGCTTATATAGGGGAGGTGTTGGGTTTGATGGGTTGACTCCCCTAGTTGTTCGCATTACACCAACCTCAAAGACCTTGTTTTCGTTTAGAAGCCGAAAGTTGGGGTCGATGTCCTAATTGCTCCTGCAGGCTACGCATGTATGAGAATCAGACAAATAGCTTATATAGGGGAGGTGTTGGGTTTGATGGGTCGACTCCCCTGGTTGTGCGCATTGCGCCAACCTCAAAGACCCTGCATTGCGGATGAAGTCGAAAGTCAGAGTTTGGTGTGCTACAAGGTGTGGTCGAAGGTGCTCACCTAGGTGTGCACCTTTGGAGCACAGGAAAAGTGCCCTCCAAAAGTGCGCACCTTTGGAGTGCACAAAAGTGCCCTCCAAAAGTGCGCACCTTTGGAGCGCAGAAAAGTGCCCTCCAAAAAGTGCCCTCCAAAAGTGCGCACCTTTGGAGCGCAGAAAAGTGCCCTCCAAAAAGTGCCCTCCAAAAGTGCGCACCTTTGGAGCGCAGAAAAGTGCCCTCCAAAAAGTGCCCTCCAAAAGTGCGCACCTTTGGAGCGCAGAAAAGTGCCCTCCAAAAAGTGCCCTCCAAAAGTGCGCACCTTTGGAGCGCAGAAAAGTGCCCTCCAAAAGTGCGCACCTTTGGAGCGCAGAAAAGTGCCCTCCAAAAAGTGCCCTCCAAAAGTGCGCACCTTTGGAGCGCAGAAAAGTGCCCTCCAAAAAGTGCCCTCCAAAAGTGCGCACCTTTGGAGCGCAGAAAAGTGCCCTCCAAAAAGTGCCCTCCAAAAGTGCGCACCTTTGGAGCGCAGAAAAGTGCCCTCCAAAAAGTGCCCTCCAAAAGTGCGCACCTTTGGAGCGCAGAAAAGTGCCCTCCAAAAAGTGCCCTCCAAAAGTGCGCACCTTTGGAGCGCAGAAAAGTGCCCTCCAAAAGTGCGCACCTTTGGAGCGCACAAAAGTGCCCTCCAAAAGTGCGCACTTTTGGTGCGCACCAAGGCGCTGGTTCGGTCGTTGCAGGCGAGTTCGGAAGTTGGGGTCGATGTCCTGAGCGGAGGTGCAAACTACACAGGTGTCGGAATCGGACAAATAGCTTATATAGGGGAGGTGTATGCTTCGATGGGTCGACTCCCCAGGTTGAGCGCACCGCGCCAACCTCAAAGACCCTACGGTATGGATGAAGTCGGAAGTTGGGTCCGATGACCAATTCGATTAGTAGGTATGCTCATGAGGTCGGAATTTGGGTCCGATGACCTGCCATGTGCAGGAAGGCGAATGTTGACACTGTGCGTTGCAAGGTGCACACCAAGGCGCTGGTGCGGTCTTTTTAGTCGAGTTCGGAAGTTGGGGTCGATGTCCTGATCGGAGGTGCAAGCTACACAGGTGTGGGAATCGGACAAATAGCTTATATAGGGGAGGTGTATGCTTCGTTGGGTCGACTCCCCGGGTTGAGCGCACCGCGCCAACCTCAAAGACCCTACGGTATGGATGAAGTCGGAAGTTGGGTCCGATGACCGATTCGATATGTAGGCATACTCGCGAGGTCGGAATTTGGGTCCGATGACCTGCCACGTGCAGGAAGGCGAATGTTGGCACTGTGCGTTGCAAGGTGCGCACCAAGGCGCTGGTTCGGTCGTTGGAGGCGAGTTCGGAAGTTGGGGTCGATGTCTTGATCGGAGGTGCAAACTACACAGGTGTGGGAATCGGACAAATAGCTTATATAGGGGAGGTGTATGCTTCGTTGGGTCGACTCCCCGGGTTGAGCGCACCGCGCCAACCTCAAAGACCCTACGGTATGGATGAAGTCGGAAGTTGGGTCCGATGACCGATTCGATATGTAGGCATACTCGCGAGGTCGGAATTTGGGTCCGATGACCTGCCATGTGCAGGAAGGCGAATGTTGGGACTGTGCGTCGCAAGGTGCGCACCAAGGCGCTGGTGCCGTCGTTGCAGTCGAGTTCGGAAGTTGGGGTCGATGTCCTGGTCAGAGGTGCAAACTACACAGGTGTGGGAATCGGACAAATAGCTTATATAGGGGAGGTGTATGCTTCGATGGGTCGACTCCCTGGGTTGAGCGCACCGCGCCAACCTCAAAGACCCTACAGTATGGATGAAGTCGGAAGTTGGGTCCGATGACCGATTCGATACGTAGGCATATTGGCGAGGTCTGAATTTGTGTCCGATGACCTGCCATGCGCAGGAAGGCGGAATTTGGGTCCGATGACCGAGTTGATGGCGTGCCATGCGCAGAAAGGCGGAATTTGGGTCCGATGACCGAGTTGATGTTGATGGCCCGCCATGCACAGGAAGGCGGAATTTGGGTCCGATGACCGATTTGAAGGCGTGCCATACGCAAAAAGGCGGAGTTTGGGTCCGATGACCGAGTTGATATTGATGGCCCGCCATGCGCAGGAAGGCGGAATTTGGGTCCGATGACCTGACATACGCATGGAGTCCGACTCGGGGGCCGATGTTCGATTCGATGACTTGCATTGTGGGTAAAGTCGGAAGTTGTGGTCTTTGACCCGATTCGATGACCAGACTTCGGCTGCTTGAGAATCGGACAAATAACTTATATAGGGGAGGTAGTGTTCTCGAGCATCCTCCCCCCGTGCCCGTTTATGTCGATTGATGCTGGTGCTCGACTGGTTGGAGCGCTCGGATGCAAAAATCTTGCACCAGGATTTATCGATTGTGATGGACACGGCAAGTCTCCTGATTGCTATGCAGGAGCTCATCGTGAATCTCTATGCGGCCTTGGTATGGACTCGACCTGCGGAATGGTTCGGCAATGGTAGTCGCTCCAACACGTCCTTGCAATGGCCACAGAGGTGATTCGACTAGAGCTCCAGTCTAGCTTTTGGGTTGCTTGGCGGACTGGTATAGCCGCGATCGAGTTCCGGCCATGAACGTTTTAGATAGCTCTTGGGCTTTCTGGGACGGAAGTCGGAAGTTTGGGCTGTTGTCCGATTTGATGACCATTCTTCGGATGTGTGAGAATCGGACAAATAACTTATATAGGGGACTGTGTTGTCTCACGCAGCCCCCTCCGTGCCCCTCTATCTCGACCGATGTTGGTGCTTGAAAGGGTTGGGATCGCTCGGATTTATAAACGTGCACCACCATTTGTCGAGTGTGAGGGACGCGGCAGGTCTCCTAAATGCTATGCGGGCGCTCTCTGAGAATCTCTATCCGGCCTCGACACAGACTAGTCTTGCTGAATGGTTTGGCACTGGTAGTCGATCCAACACGTCGTTGTTGTGGCCGCCTAGGCGATTCGATTCGAGCCCCCGTCTAGCTTTTGGGTTGCTTGGCGGATTTTGCCCTATCCGCAAGTGAGCTCGGTCCCTAAACGTTCGAGAAACCCGATTGCTATGCGCCGACTCTCTTTCTTGCGAGCCTCCATCTAGCTTTTGGGTCTCTACGGAACGGAAGTCGGAATCTGGGACCGTTGTTTGATTCGACGAGGCAGACTACGGTTGTGCGAGAATCGGACAAATAACTTATATAGGGGAGGTGTTGACTGGAGCATTCTCCCCCGTGCCCCTCTAACTCGACCAATGCTGGCGCTCGAACGGTGGTAGCGCTCGGATTTTCATTGAGCGCCAGCATTGGTCGATTTAGAGGGGCATGCGAGATTCCCGAATGCTATGCGAGGGCTCTAACGGAAATGTCTATTGGTTTCGGTATGGATGCAATTGCGAGTGGTTCGGCAAAGGTAGTCGTTCCGATGCGTCCATGTCGTGGCCAAATCGATAATTCGATTTGAGCCCTCGTATAGCATTTGGGTCTCTCGATGTGATTCCGCATTCCAGTCCCTTTGGGCACTGCTTGAGCCGCATCCCAGGGGGTTCCCTTCCCAATAATCTGCCTCGCAACCCGATTGCTATGCGGTGAGGCTCCTCGGCCGCCTCGGAACTATCTGTGTATCAGACGCATCGCGGGATAAGGGGTTGGCAACGGTAGTCGCCCCAAGCGCGTCCGATGCTTGGACCATTCCGAGGCGGCCCTGAAGCCTCTTCCGTCTAGCCGTTGGGTCCTTCTCGCCGCATCCCTCGCCTCGCACCCCGATTGCTATGCGGTGAGGCTCCTCGGCCGCCTCGGAACTATCTGTGTATCGGACGCGTCGCGGGATAAGGGGTTGTCACTGGTAGTCGCCCCAAGCGCGTCCGATGCTTGGACCATTCCGAGGCGGCCCTGAAGCCTCTTCCGTCTAGCCGTTGGGTCCTTCTCGCCGCATCCCTCGCCTCGCACCCCGATTGCTATGCGGTGAGGCTCCTCGGCCGCCTCGGAACTATCTGTGTATCGGACGCGTCGCGGGATAAGGGGTTGTCATTGGTAGTCGCCCCAAGCGCGTCCGATGCTTGGACCATTCCGAGGCGGCCCTGAAGCCTCTTCCGTCTAGCCGTTGGGTCCTTCTCGCCGCATCCCTCGCCTCGCACCCCGATTGCTATGCGGTGAGGCTCCTCGGCCGCCTCGGAACTATCTGTGTATCGGACGCGTCGCGGGATAAGGGGTTGTCACTGGTAGTCGCCCCAAGCGCGTCCGATGCTTGGACCATTCCGAGGCGGCCCTGAAGCCTCTTCCGTCTAGCCGTTGGGTCCTTCTCGCCGCATCCCTCGCCTCGCACCCCGATTGCTATGCGGTGAGGCTCCTCGGCCGCCTCGGAACTATCTGTGTATCGGACGCGTCGCGGGATAAGGGGTTGTCACTGGTAGTCGCCCCAAGCGCGTTCGATGCTTGGACCATTCCGAGGCGGCCCTGAAGCCTCTTCCGTCTAGCCGTTGGGTCCTTCTCGCCGCATCCCTCGCCTCGCACCCCGATTGCTATGCGGTGAGGCTCCTCGGCCGCCTTGGAACTATCTGTGTATCGGACGCGTCGCGGGATAAGGGGTTGTCACTGGTAGTCGCCCCAAGCGCGTCCGATGCTTAGACCATTCCGAGGCGGACCCGAAGCCTCTTCCGTCTAGCCGTTGGGTCCTTCTCGCCGCATCCTTCGCCTCGCACCCCGATTGCTATGCGGTGAGGCTCCTCGGCCGCCTCGGAACTATCTGTGTATCGGACGCGTCGCGGGATAAGGGGTTGTCACTGGTAGTCGCCCCAAGCGCGTCCGATGCTTGGACCATTCCGAGGCGGACCCGAAGCCTCTTCCGTCTAGCCGTTGGGTCCTTCTCGCCGCATCCCTCGCCTCGCACCCCGATTGCTATGCGGTGAGGCTCCTCGGCCGCCTTGGAACTATCTGTGTATCGGACGCGTCGCGGGATAAGGGGTTGTCACTGGTAGTCGCCCCAAGCGCGTCCGATGCTTGGACCATTCCGAGGCGGACCCGAAGCCTCTTCCGTCTAGCCGTTGGGTCCTTCTCGCCGCATCCCTCGCCTCGCACCCCGATTGCTATGCGGTGAGGCTCCTCGGCCGCCTTGGAACTATCTGTGTATCGGACGCGTCGCGGGATAAGGGGTTGTCACTGGTAGTCGCCCCAAGCGCGTCCGATGCTTGGACCATTCCGAGGCGGACCCGAAGCCTCTTCCGTCTAGCCGTTGGGTCCTTCTCGCCGCATCCCTCGCCTCGCACCCCGATTGCTATGCGGTGAGGCTCCTCGGCCGCCTTGGAACTATCTGTGTATCGGACGCGTCGCGGGATAAGGGGTTGTCACTGGTAGTCGCCCCAAGCGCGTCCGATGCTTGGACCATTCCGAGGCGGCCCCGAAGCCTCTTCCGTGTAGCCGTTGGGTCCTTCTCGCCGCATCCCTCGCCTCGCACCCCGATTGCTATGCGGTGAGGCTCCTCGGCCGCCTTGGAACTATCTGTGTATCGGACGCGTCGCGGGATAAGGGGTTGTCACTGGTAGTCGCCCCAAGCGCGTCCGATGCTTGGACCATTCCGAGGCGGCCCCGAAGCCTCTTCCGTGTAGCCGTTGGGTCCTTCTCGCCGCATCCCTCGCCTCGCACCCCGATTGCTATGCGGTGAGGCTCCTCGGCCGCCTTGGAACTATCTGTGTATCGGACGCGTCGCGGGATAAGGGGTTGTCACTGGTAGTCGCCCCAAGCGCGTCCGATGCTTGGACCATTCCGAGGCGGACCTGAAGCCTCTTCCCTCTAGCCGTTGGGGCTTTCTCGCCGCATCCCTCGCCTCGCACCCTGATTGCTATGCTGTGAGGCTCCTCGGCCGCCTTGGAACTATCTGTGTATCGGACGCATCGCGGGATAAGGGGTTGGCAGTGGTAGTCGCCCCAAGCGCATCCGATGCTTGGACCATTCCGAGGCGGCCCTGCAGCCTCTTCCGTCTAGCCGTTGGGGCCATCTCGCCGCATCCCCCACCTCGCACCACGATTGCTATGCGGTGAGGCTCCTTGGCCGCCTCGGAACTATCTGTGTATCGGACGCATCGCGGGATAAGGGGTTGTCACTGGTAGTCGCCCCAAGCGCGTCCGATGCTTGGACCATTCCGAGGCGGCCCTGCAGCCTCTTCCGTCTAGCCGTTGGGGCCATCTCGCTGCATCCCCCACCTCCTCGGCCGCCTCGGAACTATCTGTGTATCGGACGCATCGCGGGATAAGGGGTTGGCAGTGGTAGTCGCCCCAAGCGCGTCCGATGCTTGGACTATTCCGAGGCAGCCCTGCAGCCTCTTCCGTCTAGCCTTTGGGGCCATCTCGCCGCATCCCTCGCCTCGCACCCCGATTGCTATGCGGTGAGGCTCCTCGGCCGCCTGGGAACTATCTTCGTATCGGACGCATCGCGGGATAAGGGGTTGTCACTGGTAGTCGCCCCAAGCGCGTCCGATGCTTGGACTATTCCGAGGCGGCCCTGTGGCCTCTTCCGTCTAGCCGTTGGGGCCATCTCGCCGCATCCCCCACCTCGCACCCCGATTGCTATGCGGTGAGGCTCTTCGGCCGCCTTGGAACTATCTTCGTATCGGACGCATTGCGGGATAAGGGGTTGTCACTGGTAGTGGCCCCAAGCGCGTCCGATGCTTGGACTATTCCGAGGCGGCCCTGCAGCCTCTTCCGTCTAGCCGTTGGGGCCATCTCGCCGCATCCCCCACCTCGCACCCCGATTGCTATGCGGTGAGGCTCCTCGGCCGCCTTGGAACTATCTTCGTATCGGACGCATCGCGGGATAAGGGGTTGTCACTGGTAGTCGCCCCAAGCGCGTCCGATGCTTGGACTATTCCGACGCGGCCCTGTGGCCTCTTCCGTCTAGCCGTTGGGGCCATCTCGCCGCATCCCCCACCTCGCACCCCGATTGCTATGCGGTGAGGCTCCTCGGCCGCCTTGGAACCATCTTCGTATCGGACGCATCGCGGGATAGGGGGCTGTCACTGGTAGTCGCCCCAAGCGTGTCCGATGCTTGGACCATTCCTAGGCGGCCCTGAAGCCTCTTCCGTCTAGCCGTTGGGGCCTTCCCGCCCCATCCCTCGCCTCGCACCCCCGATTGCTATGCGGTGAGGCTCCTCGGCCGCCTTGGAACCATCTGTGTATCGGACGCATCGCGGGATAAGGGGTTGGCACTGGCAGTCGCCCCAAGCGCGTCCGATGCTTGGACCATTCCGAGGTGGCCCTGAAGCCTCTTCCGTCTAGCCGTTGGGGCCTTCCCGCCCCATCCCTCGCCTCGCACCCCGATTGATATGCGGTGAGGCTCCTCGGCCGCCTTGGAACTATCTGTGTATCGGACGCATCGCGGGATAAGGGGTTGGCACTGGTAGTCGTCCCAATCGCATCCGATGCTTGGACCATTCCGAGGCGGCCCTGCAGCCTCTTCCGTTTAGCCGTCGGGGCCTTCCCGCCGCATCCCTCGCCTCGCATCCCGATTCC
>NW_026728855.1:752500-770000 GCF_030272615.1 Cryptomeria japonica | reverse complement strand
GGGGCTTCGGGTGCGCATTACATTTTTGCCCAAGCGTCCAGTGGGGTTTCTGGTGCGCTCCGAAGTGGGGTTATTGGAGCGCATCAAAGGTGCGCAATGCTGGTGCGAACCCGGGAGCGCTCCGATGTGTGCTCCAAGGTGCGGCGTGCACGAAGTCCGAGCCCGGTTTGCCCCGGGTGCGCACCTCGCGTGCACCTTCGCCGGGGTGAGCACCTTGGTGTGCAGACCTTGGTTGGGTTGCGCGCCCTGGTGCGCACCAAGGAGCGCTCTGAAGTGTGCTCCAAGGTGCGGCGTGCACGAAGTCGGAGCCCGGTTTGCCCCGGGTGCGCACCTCGCGTGCACCTTCGCTGCGGTGGGCACCTTGGCTGGGTTGCGCGCCTTGGTGGGCACCATGCAGTGCACGAAGTCGGAGCCCGGATTGCCCCGGGCGCGCACCTCCGCCAGGGTGGGCACCTTGGTGCGCACAACTTGCCTGGGCTGCGCACCAGGAAGGGCTCAAGATGGCACCCGCGTTCCGTTTTTTTCACTATCTTTCAGAACGGAAATTTTAAAATCTCGTTTTTTTTTGCCTTTTCTGGAAATTAGTGAAGGCAGCGCATCAAAGGTGCGCAACGCTGGTGCGAACCTGGGAGCGCTCCGATGTGTGCTCCAAGGTGCGGCGTGCACGAAGTCGGACCCCGGTTTGCCCCGGGTGCGCACCTCGCGTGCACCTTGGTGCGCACACCTTGGCTGGGTTGCGCGCCCTGGTGGGCACCATGGTGCGCACCAAGGAGCGCTCCGAAGTGTGCTCCAAGGTGCGGCGTGCACGAAGTCGGAGCCCGGTTTGCCCCGGGTGCGCACCTCGCGTGCACCTTCGCCGCGGTGGGCACCATGGCGTGCACGAAGTCGGAGCCCGGTTTGCCCCGGGTGCGCACCTCGCGTGCACCTTCGCCGGGGTGGGCACCTTGGTGTGCAGACCTTGGCTGGGTTGCGCGCCCTGGTGGGCACCATGGTGCGCACCAAGGAGCGCTCCGAAGTGTGCTCCAAGGTGCGGCCTGCACGAAGTCGGAGCCCGGTTTGCCCCGGGTGTGCACCTCGGGTGGGCACCTTGGTGCGCATGCCTTGCCTGGGCTGCGCACCAGGGCGGGCTCAAGATGGCACCCGCGTTCCTTTTTTTTCACTATCTTTCAAAATGGAAATTTTAAAATCTCATTTTTTTTTGCCTTTTTCTGGAAATTAGTGAAGGCAGCGCATCAAAGGTGCGCACCTCGCTGCCCACCACGGTGCGCAACGCCGGTGGGCACCCGGGAGTGCTTCGAAGTGTGCTCCAAGGTGCTGCGTGCACGTTGTCGGAGCCCGGTTTGCCCCGGGTGCGCACCTCGCGTGCACCTTCGTCGGGGTGGGCACCTTGGCTGGGTTTGCCCCGGCTGCGCTCCGAAGCGGGGTTATTGGAGCGCCGCCTCTTTTTTTGTCGGAGCGTTTGGTGGGGTTTCTCGCATTGGCTCTTCCGAGGCCCGGTTGCCACCCTGGCGCGCACGAAGTCGGAAGTAGGGTTAATTGCCCGGGTGCGCACCTTTGCCAGGGTGGGCACCTTACCTGGGCTGCGCACCAGGGCGGGCTCAAGATGGCACGCGCGTTCCGTTTTTTTCACTATCTTTCAAAACGGAAATTTTAAAATCTCCTTTTTTTTTTGCCTTTTCTGGAAATTAGTGAAGGCAGCGCATCAAAGGTGCGCACCTCGCTGCCCACCTTGGTGTGCTCTGAGGTGCGCACCCGGGAGCGCTACGAAGTGTGCTCCAAGGTGCGGCGTGCACGTTGTCGGAGCCCGGTTTGCCCCGGGTGCGCACCTCGCCTGCACCTTGGCCGGGGTGGGCACCTTGGCTGGGTTTGCCCAGGGTGCGCTCCGAAGCGGGGTTACTGGAGCGCCCCCTCTTTTTTTGTCAGAGCGTTTGGTGGGGTTTCTCGCATTGGCTCTTCCCAGGCCCGGTTGTTGGGTGCGCTCCCACCCTGGCGCGCGCGAAGTTGGAAGTTGGGTTAATTGCCCGGGCGCGCACCTTCGCCAGGGTGGGCACCTTGGTGCGCACACCTTGGCTGGGCTGCGCACCAGGGCGGGCTCAAGATGGCACCAGCATTCCCTTTTTCTCACTATCTTTCAAAACGGAAATTTTAAAATCTCGTTTTTTTTTTGCCTTTTATGGAAATTAGTGAAGGCATCGCATCAAAGGTGCGCACCTCGCTGCCCACCTTGGTGTGCTCCGAGGTGCCCACCACGGTGCGCAACGCCGGTGCGAACCCGGGAGCGCCCCGATGTGTGCTCCAAGGTGCGGCGTGCACGAAGTCGGACCCCGGTTTGCCCCGGGTGCGCACCTCGCGTGCACCTTGGTGCGCACACCTTGGCTGGGTTGCGCGGCCTGGTGGGCACCATGGTGCGCACCAAGGAGCGCTCCGAAGTGTGCTCCAAGGTGCGGCGTGCACGAAGTCGGAGCCCGGTTTGCCCCGGGTACGCACCTCGCGTGCACCTTCGCCGGGGTGGGCACCTCGGCTGGGTTGCGCGCCCTGGTGCGCACCAAGGAGCGCTCCGAAGTGTGCTCCAAGGTGCGGCGTGCACGAAGTCGGAGCCCGGTTTGCCCCGGGTGCGCACCTTCGCCGCGGTGCGCACCATGGCGTGCACGAAGTCGGAGCCCGGTTTGCCCCGGGTGCGCACCTCGCGTGCACCTTCGGCGGGGTTGCGCGCCCTGGTGGGCACCATGGTGCGCACCAAGGAGCGCTCCGAAGTGTGCTCCAAGGTGCGGCGTGCACGAAGTCGGAGCCCGGTTTGCCCCGGGTGCGCACCTCGCGTGCACCTTCGGCGGGGTTGCGCGCCCTGGTGGGCACCATGGTGCGCACCAAGGAGCGCTCCGAAGTGTGCTCCAAGGTGCGGCGTGCACGAAGTCGGAGCCCGGTTTGCCCCGGGTGCGCACCTCGCGTGCACCTTCGCCGCGGTGGGCACCATGGCGTGCACGAAGTCGGAGCCCGGTTTGCCCCGGGTGCGCACCTCGCGTGCACCTTCGCCGGGGTGGGCACCTCGGCTGGGTTGCGCGCCCTGGTGCGCACCAAGGAGCGCTCCGAAGTGTGCTCCAAGGTGCGGCGTGCACGAAGTCGGAGCCCGGTTTGCCCCGGGTGCGCACCTCGCGTGCACCTTCGCCAGGGTGGGCACCTCGGTGCGCACACCTTCTCAATGTTTTCTTGCCTTTTCTGGAAATTGGTGAAGGCAGCGCATCAAAGGTGCGCACCTCGGTGTGCTCCGAGGTGCGAACCCGAGAGCGCTCCGAGGTGCCCACGAAGTCGAAAGTCGGGTTAATTGCATTGTTTTCCCCGGGTGCGCTCCGAGGTGCGCAACATCGGCGCGCACCAAGGAGGGCTCCGAAGTGTGCTCCAAGGTGCGCACGATGGCGTGCACCTCTGGTGCGCACGATTCGGAGCTCGGTTTGACCGGGGTGCGCACACCTTGGCTGGGTTGCGCACCTTTTGTGCGCTCCAAGGTGCGCACGAAGTCGGAGCTCGGTTTGCCCCGGGTGCGCACCTTCGCCAGGGTGCGCACCTTGATGCGCACGCCTTGGCTGGGCTGCGCACCTTGGTGGGCGCCATGGTGCGCACCTTTCGTGCGCTCCAAGGTGCGCACGAAGTCGGAGCTCGGTTTGCCCCGGGTGCGCACCTTGGTGGGCGCCATGGTGCACTCCGAGGTGCCCAAGATTGGTGCGCACCAAGGAGCGCTCCGAAGTGCGCTCCAAGGTGCGCGCGAAGTCGAAAGTTGGGTTAATTGTCCGGTTTGCCTCGGGTGCGCACCTTGCGTGCACCTTCGCCAGGGTGGGCTGGGCTGCGCACACCTTGGCACCCGCGTTTCCTTCATTTTAAATTTTTTTTTTTTACAATCTCTCAAGTGGGAAATTCTATAATCTCAACTTTTTTTGCCTTTTCAGGAAACTTTTGAATGGAGCGCATCATTGGTGCGCTCCGAAGTGTGCTCCAAAGCTCTCTCCAGCTGCGTGCACCTGCCCCGGCCGCGCACCCGGCCCCGCCCAGCTTCGCTCACCTGTCCCGGGCGTCTGGTGCGGAACCTTAGAGTAAGAAACATCACCGTGCACCTTGGCCAACGTGCGCGACTCGACCGAGCGCGCACTGGCCGAGGTGCACACCGATTTCACCTGGGTGCGCGCGCAGCACCTCGGGCGCACCGGGGTGCGCGCACAACGCCCGGGTTGCACCGTGGCCTGTGTGCTCGGGGCGCCTCGGGTGCGCGCTCGGTGTCGCCCCCGCGCGCGCGGTAGTGCGGGCAGCGCACCCCGGCCCGGCCCGGCCCCGACGAGAACGCAAACGGGCAAAAGGTTTATTCAAATAGCATTGCGACGCCCGGCGAAAAACTAAAAAAGGGTGCAACACCGGGACTTCCCGGGAGGTCACCCATCCCAGTACTACTCCGGCCCAAGCGCGCTTAACTGCGGAGTTCTGATGGGATCCGGTGCACTAACGCTGGTATGATCGCACCCGTTATGAGCTTGTCGCAGTGTGTACTTAGCAAACCGCGACCCACGTGCGAATCCACCCCGGCCACCCACCCCCGTCGAGGTGCACACCCTCCCTCGCGAAGTGCGCCCCGTTCGCCAAGTGTGAGCCCTGCCCGGGTGCGCGCACCTTGCTAGGGCGTCGGGTGTGCACCCGGCCCGGCCTACGTGCGTGCACCTGGAGGGGGCGTCGTGTGCGTGCAGTGTCCCGTCTGCAACGCGGTGCCCACACACCACCTCGGGCGCAACGACCTGCGCTCACATGTGGGCCGAGTGCACCTTGGTGCATGTTCGGGGCGCCTCGGGTGCACGCTCGATCTTGCCCCGGTGCACCAAGGCGCTCGGTTTGCCCCGGGTGCGCACTTGGTGCAAGGTGGGCACCCAAAATAGGGATCAAGCACCAAAACACAAGTTTCGGGATGCAAAATGGGACCCAAGGACCACAAATGCGTTCCAAGACCCATGATGGGTCCACGAGAACAAAAATGTGTTCCGAGACTTAATAAACAAATATTGGGTTTTAGGAGAAGAAACATGCTCTGATGCCCAAAACGAGAATCGACCCCGAAAAGGCCACAGGCCAAAAGTGGGATGCGAGACAAAAAAAAATGGGACCCGAGGACCAAAATTGGGTTCCCAGGTCGAAGACAGGGCAACCGGACAAGAAACGACCTCTAAGGCTCGAAATGAGTCCCGATGACTAAAACTTGACAAGAAGCACCCATCAGGCACCCAACTCGACACCCATGGGATGCCGACCCACCCGGGCTTCCACCTAGCACACCTTGGCACCCACCCACCCTCGCACCCAACCTCGCACCCAACTTAGCACCTTTGAACCCACATTGGCACTCACCCTGACCCTGGCACCTTGGAACCCACATTGGCACTCACCTTGACCCTGGCACCCACCTTTGCACTCACCTTGGGACCCACCCTGGCTCCCACCTCGGCACCCACCCAGACACCCACCTTGGTTCCTTGGCACCCACCTTGGATCCTTGGCACCCACCCCGACACCCACCTTGGCACGCAACTTGGCTACTTGCCACCCACCTTGGCTCCTTGACGCCCACCCCGACAACCACCCCGTGACCTACCCTGGCTAGGGTTGGTGCACACCCACCCTGGTGCCCACCTTGGCACCCACCCTATGACCCACCTTGGCACGCACCTTAGTACCCACCCCGTTACCCACCCTAGGACCCACCCCGTGACCCACCTTGGCCAGGGTGGGTGCACCCACCCTGGTGCCCACCTTGGCACCCACCCATCCTAGCACCCAGCCTGTGACCGGGCTTGGAACCCAACCTTGCACCCGCACCCGTCTTGGCCAGTGTGGGTGCGCACCCATCCTGGCACCCACGTTGTGACACACCCTTTAACCCACGCACCCTAGCACCCACGTTGGCACCCACCTTGGAACCCAACCTAGCAACTTGGCACCCACCCCGTGACCCACCTTGGCATCCACCATAGCAGTCGCCGACTTGGCACCCACCTCGGCACCCACCTTGACACTTGTGGACCCACCTTGCCACTCACCCTAGCATCGACCCATCCTAGCACCCACCCTGGCACCTTTGCACCCTAGCACTCACCCATCCTAGCACCTAACCTGTGACCCACCTTGACACTCACCCTCGCACCCACCTTGGAACCCAACCTAGCACCCACCCACCCTGACACCAACCCTAGCACCTACCCACCCTTGCACCCACCCTGTGACCCATCTTGGCACCCACCCATCCTACCACTCAACCTATCACCCACCTTCTCACCCACCTTGGCATCCACCTTAGCACCCACCCACACTGGCACCTTGGCACCCACCTCGGGCAAGGTGGGTGCACACCCACCCTGGCACCCAATTTAGAACCCACCGAGCATGTTACCCACCTTGGCACCCACATTGCAGCCCACCCTAGTACCCACCCTATGACCCACATTGGCATCCACACCCTAGCACCCAGGCACCTCGACACCCGCCTTGACACCCACCCTAGCACTGAACCTGTGACCCACCTTGGAACTCACCCTAGAACCCACCCACCCTGTGAACCACCTTGGCATCCACCTTAGCACCCACCCACCTTGGCACCCACTCTAGCACTCACCCATCCTAACACCCAACTTGTTACCCACCTTGGCACCCGCCCTCGCGTCCACCTTGAAACCCACCCTAGCACCCACCCACGCAGGAGCCCACCTTGGCACCCAACCTAACACCCACGCATCCTGGCACCCAACTTGTGACCCACCTTGGAACCCACCCTAGTACCCACCTTTGAACCCACTATATCACCAACCCACCTTGGCACCCACCCTATGACCCTCTTTGGAATCCACCCTAGCACGCACCCACCCTGGCACCCACCATGGAGCGCACCCTAGCACCCACCCACCTCGGCACGCACCTCAACACCCACCTTGGTGTGCGCACTGCGCCAACCTCTCAAAGACCCTATGTGGTGCGCTCCAAAGTGTACACCTTTGGTGCGCTCCAAGGTGCGCACCTTTGGTGCACACCGAGGTGCACACCAAAGTGTGCACCGAGGTGAGCACCAAAGTGCACTCCAGGGTGCACACCAAGGCGTGCACCTTTGGTGCGGTCAATGCAAACGAATTCGGAAGTTGGGGTCGATGTCCTAATCGCTGCTGCAGACTACACGTATGAGAATCGGACAAATAGCTTTATATAGGGGAGGTGTTGCGTTTGATGGGTCGACTCCCCTGGTTGTGTGCACTGCACCAACTTCAAAGACCCTGTCTTGTTTAAGAAGTCAAAAGTTGGGGTGGATGTCCTAATCATTGCTGCAGTCTACGCATGTATGAGAATCAGACAAATAGCTTATATAGGGGAGGTGTTGCATTCGGTGGGTTGACTCCCCTGGTTGTGCGCACTGCGCCAACCTCAAAGACCCCGCATAGCAGAAGAAGTCGGAAGTCGGATTTTGGTGAGCACCAAGGCGTGCACCTTTGGTGCGGTCAACGCAGACGAATTCAGAAGTTGGGGTGGATGTCCTAATCGTTGTTGCAGGCTACACATGTATGAGAATCAGACAAATAGCTTATATAGGGGAGGTGTTGGGTTTGATGGGTCAACTCCCTTGGTTGTGCGCATTACGCCAACCTCAAAGACCTTGTTTTCGTTAAGAAGTCAAAAGTTGGGGTCAATGTCCTAATGGCTCCTGCAGGCTACACATGTATGAGAATCGGACAAATAGCTTATATAGGGGAGGTGTTGGGTTTGATGGGTCGACTCCCCTGGTTGTGCGCATTACGTCAACCTCAAAGACCTTGTTTTCGTTAAGAAGTCAAAAGTTGGGGTCGATGTCCTAATTGCTCCTGTAGACTACACATGTATGAGAATCAGACAAATAGCTTATATAGGGGAGGTGTTGGGTTTGATGGGTTGACTCCCCTAGTTGTTCGCATTACACCAACCTCAAAGACCTTGTTTTCGTTTAGAAGCCGAAAGTTGGGGTCGATGTCCTAATTGCTCCTGCAGGCTACGCATGTATGAGAATCAGACAAATAGCTTATATAGGGGAGGTGTTGGGTTTGATGGGTCGACTCCCCTGGTTGTGCGCATTGCGCCAACCTCAAAGACCCTGCATTGCGGATGAAGTCGAAAGTCAGAGTTTGGTGTGCTACAAGGTGTGGTCGAAGGTGCTCACCTAGGTGTGCACCTTTGGAGCACAGGAAAAGTGCCCTCCAAAAGTGCGCACCTTTGGAGTGCACAAAAGTGCCCTCCAAAAGTGCGCACCTTTGGAGCGCAGAAAAGTGCCCTCCAAAAAGTGCCCTCCAAAAGTGCGCACCTTTGGAGCGCAGAAAAGTGCCCTCCAAAAAGTGCCCTCCAAAAGTGCGCACCTTTGGAGCGCAGAAAAGTGCCCTCCAAAAAGTGCCCTCCAAAAGTGCGCACCTTTGGAGCGCAGAAAAGTGCCCTCCAAAAGTGCGCACCTTTGGAGCGCAGAAAAGTGCCCTCCAAAAAGTGCCCTCCAAAAGTGCGCACCTTTGGAGCGCAGAAAAGTGCCCTCCAAAAAGTGCCCTCCAAAAGTGCGCACCTTTGGAGCGCAGAAAAGTGCCCTCCAAAAAGTGCCCTCCAAAAGTGCGCACCTTTGGAGCGCAGAAAAGTGCCCTCCAAAAAGTGCCCTCCAAAAGTGCGCACCTTTGGAGCGCAGAAAAGTGCCCTCCAAAAAGTGCCCTCCAAAAGTGCGCACCTTTGGAGCGCAGAAAAGTGCCCTCCAAAAGTGCGCACCTTTGGAGCGCACAAAAGTGCCCTCCAAAAGTGCGCACTTTTGGTGCGCACCAAGGCGCTGGTTCGGTCGTTGCAGGCGAGTTCGGAAGTTGGGGTCGATGTCCTGAGCGGAGGTGCAAACTACACAGGTGTCGGAATCGGACAAATAGCTTATATAGGGGAGGTGTATGCTTCGATGGGTCGACTCCCCAGGTTGAGCGCACCGCGCCAACCTCAAAGACCCTACGGTATGGATGAAGTCGGAAGTTGGGTCCGATGACCAATTCGATTAGTAGGTATGCTCATGAGGTCGGAATTTGGGTCCGATGACCTGCCATGTGCAGGAAGGCGAATGTTGACACTGTGCGTTGCAAGGTGCACACCAAGGCGCTGGTGCGGTCTTTTTAGTCGAGTTCGGAAGTTGGGGTCGATGTCCTGATCGGAGGTGCAAGCTACACAGGTGTGGGAATCGGACAAATAGCTTATATAGGGGAGGTGTATGCTTCGTTGGGTCGACTCCCCGGGTTGAGCGCACCGCGCCAACCTCAAAGACCCTACGGTATGGATGAAGTCGGAAGTTGGGTCCGATGACCGATTCGATATGTAGGCATACTCGCGAGGTCGGAATTTGGGTCCGATGACCTGCCACGTGCAGGAAGGCGAATGTTGGCACTGTGCGTTGCAAGGTGCGCACCAAGGCGCTGGTTCGGTCGTTGGAGGCGAGTTCGGAAGTTGGGGTCGATGTCTTGATCGGAGGTGCAAACTACACAGGTGTGGGAATCGGACAAATAGCTTATATAGGGGAGGTGTATGCTTCGTTGGGTCGACTCCCCGGGTTGAGCGCACCGCGCCAACCTCAAAGACCCTACGGTATGGATGAAGTCGGAAGTTGGGTCCGATGACCGATTCGATATGTAGGCATACTCGCGAGGTCGGAATTTGGGTCCGATGACCTGCCATGTGCAGGAAGGCGAATGTTGGGACTGTGCGTCGCAAGGTGCGCACCAAGGCGCTGGTGCCGTCGTTGCAGTCGAGTTCGGAAGTTGGGGTCGATGTCCTGGTCAGAGGTGCAAACTACACAGGTGTGGGAATCGGACAAATAGCTTATATAGGGGAGGTGTATGCTTCGATGGGTCGACTCCCTGGGTTGAGCGCACCGCGCCAACCTCAAAGACCCTACAGTATGGATGAAGTCGGAAGTTGGGTCCGATGACCGATTCGATACGTAGGCATATTGGCGAGGTCTGAATTTGTGTCCGATGACCTGCCATGCGCAGGAAGGCGGAATTTGGGTCCGATGACCGAGTTGATGGCGTGCCATGCGCAGAAAGGCGGAATTTGGGTCCGATGACCGAGTTGATGTTGATGGCCCGCCATGCACAGGAAGGCGGAATTTGGGTCCGATGACCGATTTGAAGGCGTGCCATACGCAAAAAGGCGGAGTTTGGGTCCGATGACCGAGTTGATATTGATGGCCCGCCATGCGCAGGAAGGCGGAATTTGGGTCCGATGACCTGACATACGCATGGAGTCCGACTCGGGGGCCGATGTTCGATTCGATGACTTGCATTGTGGGTAAAGTCGGAAGTTGTGGTCTTTGACCCGATTCGATGACCAGACTTCGGCTGCTTGAGAATCGGACAAATAACTTATATAGGGGAGGTAGTGTTCTCGAGCATCCTCCCCCCGTGCCCGTTTATGTCGATTGATGCTGGTGCTCGACTGGTTGGAGCGCTCGGATGCAAAAATCTTGCACCAGGATTTATCGATTGTGATGGACACGGCAAGTCTCCTGATTGCTATGCAGGAGCTCATCGTGAATCTCTATGCGGCCTTGGTATGGACTCGACCTGCGGAATGGTTCGGCAATGGTAGTCGCTCCAACACGTCCTTGCAATGGCCACAGAGGTGATTCGACTAGAGCTCCAGTCTAGCTTTTGGGTTGCTTGGCGGACTGGTATAGCCGCGATCGAGTTCCGGCCATGAACGTTTTAGATAGCTCTTGGGCTTTCTGGGACGGAAGTCGGAAGTTTGGGCTGTTGTCCGATTTGATGACCATTCTTCGGATGTGTGAGAATCGGACAAATAACTTATATAGGGGACTGTGTTGTCTCACGCAGCCCCCTCCGTGCCCCTCTATCTCGACCGATGTTGGTGCTTGAAAGGGTTGGGATCGCTCGGATTTATAAACGTGCACCACCATTTGTCGAGTGTGAGGGACGCGGCAGGTCTCCTAAATGCTATGCGGGCGCTCTCTGAGAATCTCTATCCGGCCTCGACACAGACTAGTCTTGCTGAATGGTTTGGCACTGGTAGTCGATCCAACACGTCGTTGTTGTGGCCGCCTAGGCGATTCGATTCGAGCCCCCGTCTAGCTTTTGGGTTGCTTGGCGGATTTTGCCCTATCCGCAAGTGAGCTCGGTCCCTAAACGTTCGAGAAACCCGATTGCTATGCGCCGACTCTCTTTCTTGCGAGCCTCCATCTAGCTTTTGGGTCTCTACGGAACGGAAGTCGGAATCTGGGACCGTTGTTTGATTCGACGAGGCAGACTACGGTTGTGCGAGAATCGGACAAATAACTTATATAGGGGAGGTGTTGACTGGAGCATTCTCCCCCGTGCCCCTCTAACTCGACCAATGCTGGCGCTCGAACGGTGGTAGCGCTCGGATTTTCATTGAGCGCCAGCATTGGTCGATTTAGAGGGGCATGCGAGATTCCCGAATGCTATGCGAGGGCTCTAACGGAAATGTCTATTGGTTTCGGTATGGATGCAATTGCGAGTGGTTCGGCAAAGGTAGTCGTTCCGATGCGTCCATGTCGTGGCCAAATCGATAATTCGATTTGAGCCCTCGTATAGCATTTGGGTCTCTCGATGTGATTCCGCATTCCAGTCCCTTTGGGCACTGCTTGAGCCGCATCCCAGGGGGTTCCCTTCCCAATAATCTGCCTCGCAACCCGATTGCTATGCGGTGAGGCTCCTCGGCCGCCTCGGAACTATCTGTGTATCAGACGCATCGCGGGATAAGGGGTTGGCAACGGTAGTCGCCCCAAGCGCGTCCGATGCTTGGACCATTCCGAGGCGGCCCTGAAGCCTCTTCCGTCTAGCCGTTGGGTCCTTCTCGCCGCATCCCTCGCCTCGCACCCCGATTGCTATGCGGTGAGGCTCCTCGGCCGCCTCGGAACTATCTGTGTATCGGACGCGTCGCGGGATAAGGGGTTGTCACTGGTAGTCGCCCCAAGCGCGTCCGATGCTTGGACCATTCCGAGGCGGCCCTGAAGCCTCTTCCGTCTAGCCGTTGGGTCCTTCTCGCCGCATCCCTCGCCTCGCACCCCGATTGCTATGCGGTGAGGCTCCTCGGCCGCCTCGGAACTATCTGTGTATCGGACGCGTCGCGGGATAAGGGGTTGTCATTGGTAGTCGCCCCAAGCGCGTCCGATGCTTGGACCATTCCGAGGCGGCCCTGAAGCCTCTTCCGTCTAGCCGTTGGGTCCTTCTCGCCGCATCCCTCGCCTCGCACCCCGATTGCTATGCGGTGAGGCTCCTCGGCCGCCTCGGAACTATCTGTGTATCGGACGCGTCGCGGGATAAGGGGTTGTCACTGGTAGTCGCCCCAAGCGCGTCCGATGCTTGGACCATTCCGAGGCGGCCCTGAAGCCTCTTCCGTCTAGCCGTTGGGTCCTTCTCGCCGCATCCCTCGCCTCGCACCCCGATTGCTATGCGGTGAGGCTCCTCGGCCGCCTCGGAACTATCTGTGTATCGGACGCGTCGCGGGATAAGGGGTTGTCACTGGTAGTCGCCCCAAGCGCGTTCGATGCTTGGACCATTCCGAGGCGGCCCTGAAGCCTCTTCCGTCTAGCCGTTGGGTCCTTCTCGCCGCATCCCTCGCCTCGCACCCCGATTGCTATGCGGTGAGGCTCCTCGGCCGCCTTGGAACTATCTGTGTATCGGACGCGTCGCGGGATAAGGGGTTGTCACTGGTAGTCGCCCCAAGCGCGTCCGATGCTTAGACCATTCCGAGGCGGACCCGAAGCCTCTTCCGTCTAGCCGTTGGGTCCTTCTCGCCGCATCCTTCGCCTCGCACCCCGATTGCTATGCGGTGAGGCTCCTCGGCCGCCTCGGAACTATCTGTGTATCGGACGCGTCGCGGGATAAGGGGTTGTCACTGGTAGTCGCCCCAAGCGCGTCCGATGCTTGGACCATTCCGAGGCGGACCCGAAGCCTCTTCCGTCTAGCCGTTGGGTCCTTCTCGCCGCATCCCTCGCCTCGCACCCCGATTGCTATGCGGTGAGGCTCCTCGGCCGCCTTGGAACTATCTGTGTATCGGACGCGTCGCGGGATAAGGGGTTGTCACTGGTAGTCGCCCCAAGCGCGTCCGATGCTTGGACCATTCCGAGGCGGACCCGAAGCCTCTTCCGTCTAGCCGTTGGGTCCTTCTCGCCGCATCCCTCGCCTCGCACCCCGATTGCTATGCGGTGAGGCTCCTCGGCCGCCTTGGAACTATCTGTGTATCGGACGCGTCGCGGGATAAGGGGTTGTCACTGGTAGTCGCCCCAAGCGCGTCCGATGCTTGGACCATTCCGAGGCGGACCCGAAGCCTCTTCCGTCTAGCCGTTGGGTCCTTCTCGCCGCATCCCTCGCCTCGCACCCCGATTGCTATGCGGTGAGGCTCCTCGGCCGCCTTGGAACTATCTGTGTATCGGACGCGTCGCGGGATAAGGGGTTGTCACTGGTAGTCGCCCCAAGCGCGTCCGATGCTTGGACCATTCCGAGGCGGCCCCGAAGCCTCTTCCGTGTAGCCGTTGGGTCCTTCTCGCCGCATCCCTCGCCTCGCACCCCGATTGCTATGCGGTGAGGCTCCTCGGCCGCCTTGGAACTATCTGTGTATCGGACGCGTCGCGGGATAAGGGGTTGTCACTGGTAGTCGCCCCAAGCGCGTCCGATGCTTGGACCATTCCGAGGCGGCCCCGAAGCCTCTTCCGTGTAGCCGTTGGGTCCTTCTCGCCGCATCCCTCGCCTCGCACCCCGATTGCTATGCGGTGAGGCTCCTCGGCCGCCTTGGAACTATCTGTGTATCGGACGCGTCGCGGGATAAGGGGTTGTCACTGGTAGTCGCCCCAAGCGCGTCCGATGCTTGGACCATTCCGAGGCGGACCTGAAGCCTCTTCCCTCTAGCCGTTGGGGCTTTCTCGCCGCATCCCTCGCCTCGCACCCTGATTGCTATGCTGTGAGGCTCCTCGGCCGCCTTGGAACTATCTGTGTATCGGACGCATCGCGGGATAAGGGGTTGGCAGTGGTAGTCGCCCCAAGCGCATCCGATGCTTGGACCATTCCGAGGCGGCCCTGCAGCCTCTTCCGTCTAGCCGTTGGGGCCATCTCGCCGCATCCCCCACCTCGCACCACGATTGCTATGCGGTGAGGCTCCTTGGCCGCCTCGGAACTATCTGTGTATCGGACGCATCGCGGGATAAGGGGTTGTCACTGGTAGTCGCCCCAAGCGCGTCCGATGCTTGGACTATTCCGAGGCGGCCCTGCAGCCTCTTCCGTCTAGCCGTTGGGGCCATCTCGCTGCATCCCCCACCTCCTCGGCCGCCTCGGAACTATCTGTGTATCGGACGCATCGCGGGATAAGGGGTTGGCAGTGGTAGTCGCCCCAAGCGCGTCCGATGCTTGGACTATTCCGAGGCAGCCCTGCAGCCTCTTCCGTCTAGCCTTTGGGGCCATCTCGCCGCATCCCTCGCCTCGCACCCCGATTGCTATGCGGTGAGGCTCCTCGGCCGCCTGGGAACTATCTTCGTATCGGACGCATCGCGGGATAAGGGGTTGTCACTGGTAGTCGCCCCAAGCGCGTCCGATGCTTGGACTATTCCGAGGCGGCCCTGTGGCCTCTTCCGTCTAGCCGTTGGGGCCATCTCGCCGCATCCCCCACCTCGCACCCCGATTGCTATGCGGTGAGGCTCTTCGGCCGCCTTGGAACTATCTTCGTATCGGACGCATTGCGGGATAAGGGGTTGTCACTGGTAGTGGCCCCAAGCGCGTCCGATGCTTGGACTATTCCGAGGCGGCCCTGCAGCCTCTTCCGTCTAGCCGTTGGGGCCATCTCGCCGCATCCCCCACCTCGCACCCCGATTGCTATGCGGTGAGGCTCCTCGGCCGCCTTGGAACTATCTTCGTATCGGACGCATCGCGGGATAAGGGGTTGTCACTGGTAGTCGCCCCAAGCGCGTCCGATGCTTGGACTATTCCGACGCGGCCCTGTGGCCTCTTCCGTCTAGCCGTTGGGGCCATCTCGCCGCATCCCCCACCTCGCACCCCGATTGCTATGCGGTGAGGCTCCTCGGCCGCCTTGGAACCATCTTCGTATCGGACGCATCGCGGGATAGGGGGCTGTCACTGGTAGTCGCCCCAAGCGTGTCCGATGCTTGGACCATTCCTAGGCGGCCCTGAAGCCTCTTCCGTCTAGCCGTTGGGGCCTTCCCGCCCCATCCCTCGCCTCGCACCCCCGATTGCTATGCGGTGAGGCTCCTCGGCCGCCTTGGAACCATCTGTGTATCGGACGCATCGCGGGATAAGGGGTTGGCACTGGCAGTCGCCCCAAGCGCGTCCGATGCTTGGACCATTCCGAGGTGGCCCTGAAGCCTCTTCCGTCTAGCCGTTGGGGCCTTCCCGCCCCATCCCTCGCCTCGCACCCCGATTGATATGCGGTGAGGCTCCTCGGCCGCCTTGGAACTATCTGTGTATCGGACGCATCGCGGGATAAGGGGTTGGCACTGGTAGTCGTCCCAATCGCATCCGATGCTTGGACCATTCCGAGGCGGCCCTGCAGCCTCTTCCGTTTAGCCGTCGGGGCCTTCCCGCCGCATCCCTCGCCTCGCATCCCGATTCCTATGCGGTGAGTCTTCTCGGCCGCCGCGGAACTATACCTGTTATTGCTACTGCATCCTTCGGCTGGTAACCTCCTCTGCCGCCTTGGAACGTTCTCTTTGTCGGACGCGTCGCGGGATAAGGGGTTGGCACTGGTAGTCGCCCCAAGCGCGCCCGATGCATAGACCGCTCCGAGTCGACCTTGCTTTCAGCCTCTCACATGCATAGACCTCTCTGAGTCGACCCTGCAGCCTCTCACGTTTAGCCTTTGGAATCTCGCCTCACAACATGATTGCTATCCTTGATGCATCCCTTGCCTCGAGCCCTGATTGCTTTCTTGGCTGCATCCCTCCTCTCCTCACAGCCCGGTTGTCATCACTGCTTCATCCGTCGCTTCATGCATTCTGGCTGCTGGGCCCTTCCCACCGCACACCTCGATTGCTATCTCTTCTGCATCACACACCCCGATTGCTATCTCTGCTACATCCCTCGGCTCTCACTTCTGCATCCTTCGCCTCACACCTCGATTGCTATCAATGCTGCATCCGTAACCTCACACCCCGATTGCTATGCGGGGAGGCTCCTTGGCCGCCTTGGAAATTTCTGTGTGTCGGACGCACCGCGGGATAAGGGGTTGGCACTGGTAGTCGCCCCAAGTGCGCCCGATTCTTAGACCGCTTCGAGGTGACCTCGTAGCCTCTTTCGTCCAGGCTTCCTGCCTTCAACGCCCTTTTTACACCTCGATTGCTATGCGCGGGCTCGTTGGCGTCTATCACCTCTCTGCGAAGAGTGGCACGATGATTGTTGGGGTAAATCGTAGCAGTCCGATCTCTGGCCTTGGGCCATTGTGAGGGCTGATCGATTTCCTGTGCGCATCTCGTGTTCGCCCAGTAACAGACTCGACGACTTGTAATCGGTCTTGTTCCCGATTGTTCCTGGAGGTAGTCTTCGGAACTCTTGGATTTGACCTGTCACTCGAACTGTCCTCTTCCGAGGATGCTTGTGTGTGTGTGCTTGTGCCATTTCCTTGGCGGTATTAACGAGATATTAAAGAGCGGAGTGAGCGCCTCGCCCAGCTATGTTTGGGGCTCTCACTCCCTTACCCGGTGTGCGACCGCTTTGCACGTAGGTTGCGGAGCATCGCGACTCTTTCGATGTTTGGCGGTTGTCTTCCGGTGATGCGTTGGTCCCGAAGTGCACGTTACTAGCATTTCTGCCATTGTTCTCGATCTTTGGCACGTTCCTTCGTTGCAATTGGATATATATCTCCGTTTATACGCGCAGGCTTCTCCCGCCTATTCAGCGCTGTCCCACTCTCAGCACTCTCGTGGTCTCCTTGGCTTCTCTCTCCCGTGAGCGAGCTCTCTTCTCGAGTCTTTTCCATGTCCCATGGAGGTTGCCTTGCGAAATTCGGGCACACAAACGTGACCGGATAAGAGCGGAATTGCCTATGAGGAGAAGCTCACCTTAGGGAGCAGCAATGCCGAGTGTTTCGACAGAGGGTAGAGGGGGCGTTGTTTGGGCGGTTGCACAAAAGAGTGCTACGTTTGCACTGAAGGTTGCTTCTTCGTCTCCGACGAACTCTTCGAGGCAAAAAAGCTTGTTTACGGGGTCAAGGTGGGACTGTTCGTGCGAGTTGCGCCACCAAAAGTGCGTAGGGGGCATATACCTGGGAAATGGATGTCTCTGAGTGGCCTTACTCGGTCGCGTGCACGGTGCATTCTCTAACGGCAGGACTGTCGCGAGCATGTGCGGTTCGGATGTTTTCGGGTAAAGGGTTCCGTACGGGATGTTCTTCCCAGGCTCCTGTGAACCGAGACTCTGCATCGTCATGCTCCGGCTCCCGTGGGTGCTTCATGCCTCGTCGAGCTGTTTGT
>NW_026728855.1:705000-742500 GCF_030272615.1 Cryptomeria japonica | reverse complement strand
CCGGGGTGGGCACCTTGGCTGGGTTTGCCCAGGGTGCGCTCCGAAGCGGGGTTACTGGAGCGCCCCCTCTTTTTTTGTCAGAGCGTTTGGTGGGGTTTCTCGCATTGGCTCTTCCCAGGCCCGGTTGTTGGGTGCGCTCCCACCCTGGCGCGCGCGAAGTTGGAAGTTGGGTTAATTGCCCGGGCGCGCACCTTCGCCAGGGTGGGCACCTTGGTGCGCACACCTTGGCTGGGCTGCGCACCAGGGCGGGCTCAAGATGGCACCAGCATTCCCTTTTTCTCACTATCTTTCAAAACGGAAATTTTAAAATCTCGTTTTTTTTTTGCCTTTTATGGAAATTAGTGAAGGCATCGCATCAAAGGTGCGCACCTCGCTGCCCACCTTGGTGTGCTCCGAGGTGCCCACCACGGTGCGCAACGCCGGTGCGAACCCGGGAGCGCCCCGATGTGTGCTCCAAGGTGCGGCGTGCACGAAGTCGGACCCCGGTTTGCCCCGGGTGCGCACCTCGCGTGCACCTTGGTGCGCACACCTTGGCTGGGTTGCGCGGCCTGGTGGGCACCATGGTGCGCACCAAGGAGCGCTCCGAAGTGTGCTCCAAGGTGCGGCGTGCACGAAGTCGGAGCCCGGTTTGCCCCGGGTACGCACCTCGCGTGCACCTTCGCCGGGGTGGGCACCTCGGCTGGGTTGCGCGCCCTGGTGCGCACCAAGGAGCGCTCCGAAGTGTGCTCCAAGGTGCGGCGTGCACGAAGTCGGAGCCCGGTTTGCCCCGGGTGCGCACCTTCGCCGCGGTGCGCACCATGGCGTGCACGAAGTCGGAGCCCGGTTTGCCCCGGGTGCGCACCTCGCGTGCACCTTCGGCGGGGTTGCGCGCCCTGGTGGGCACCATGGTGCGCACCAAGGAGCGCTCCGAAGTGTGCTCCAAGGTGCGGCGTGCACGAAGTCGGAGCCCGGTTTGCCCCGGGTGCGCACCTCGCGTGCACCTTCGGCGGGGTTGCGCGCCCTGGTGGGCACCATGGTGCGCACCAAGGAGCGCTCCGAAGTGTGCTCCAAGGTGCGGCGTGCACGAAGTCGGAGCCCGGTTTGCCCCGGGTGCGCACCTCGCGTGCACCTTCGCCGCGGTGGGCACCATGGCGTGCACGAAGTCGGAGCCCGGTTTGCCCCGGGTGCGCACCTCGCGTGCACCTTCGCCGGGGTGGGCACCTCGGCTGGGTTGCGCGCCCTGGTGCGCACCAAGGAGCGCTCCGAAGTGTGCTCCAAGGTGCGGCGTGCACGAAGTCGGAGCCCGGTTTGCCCCGGGTGCGCACCTCGCGTGCACCTTCGCCAGGGTGGGCACCTCGGTGCGCACACCTTCTCAATGTTTTCTTGCCTTTTCTGGAAATTGGTGAAGGCAGCGCATCAAAGGTGCGCACCTCGGTGTGCTCCGAGGTGCGAACCCGAGAGCGCTCCGAGGTGCCCACGAAGTCGAAAGTCGGGTTAATTGCATTGTTTTCCCCGGGTGCGCTCCGAGGTGCGCAACATCGGCGCGCACCAAGGAGGGCTCCGAAGTGTGCTCCAAGGTGCGCACGATGGCGTGCACCTCTGGTGCGCACGATTCGGAGCTCGGTTTGACCGGGGTGCGCACACCTTGGCTGGGTTGCGCACCTTTTGTGCGCTCCAAGGTGCGCACGAAGTCGGAGCTCGGTTTGCCCCGGGTGCGCACCTTCGCCAGGGTGCGCACCTTGATGCGCACGCCTTGGCTGGGCTGCGCACCTTGGTGGGCGCCATGGTGCGCACCTTTCGTGCGCTCCAAGGTGCGCACGAAGTCGGAGCTCGGTTTGCCCCGGGTGCGCACCTTGGTGGGCGCCATGGTGCACTCCGAGGTGCCCAAGATTGGTGCGCACCAAGGAGCGCTCCGAAGTGCGCTCCAAGGTGCGCGCGAAGTCGAAAGTTGGGTTAATTGTCCGGTTTGCCTCGGGTGCGCACCTTGCGTGCACCTTCGCCAGGGTGGGCTGGGCTGCGCACACCTTGGCACCCGCGTTTCCTTCATTTTAAATTTTTTTTTTTTACAATCTCTCAAGTGGGAAATTCTATAATCTCAACTTTTTTTGCCTTTTCAGGAAACTTTTGAATGGAGCGCATCATTGGTGCGCTCCGAAGTGTGCTCCAAAGCTCTCTCCAGCTGCGTGCACCTGCCCCGGCCGCGCACCCGGCCCCGCCCAGCTTCGCTCACCTGTCCCGGGCGTCTGGTGCGGAACCTTAGAGTAAGAAACATCACCGTGCACCTTGGCCAACGTGCGCGACTCGACCGAGCGCGCACTGGCCGAGGTGCACACCGATTTCACCTGGGTGCGCGCGCAGCACCTCGGGCGCACCGGGGTGCGCGCACAACGCCCGGGTTGCACCGTGGCCTGTGTGCTCGGGGCGCCTCGGGTGCGCGCTCGGTGTCGCCCCCCGCGCGCGCGGTAGTGCGGGCAGCGCACCCCGGCCCGGCCCGGCCCCGACGAGAACGCAAACGGGCAAAAGGTTTATTCAAATAGCATTGCGACGCCCGGCGAAAAACTAAAAAAGGGTGCAACACCGGGACTTCCCGGGAGGTCACCCATCCCAGTACTACTCCGGCCCAAGCGCGCTTAACTGCGGAGTTCTGATGGGATCCGGTGCACTAACGCTGGTATGATCGCACCCGTTATGAGCTTGTCGCAGTGTGTACTTAGCAAACCGCGACCCACGTGCGAATCCACCCCGGCCACCCACCCCCGTCGAGGTGCACACCCTCCCTCGCGAAGTGCGCCCCGTTCGCCAAGTGTGAGCCCTGCCCGGGTGCGCGCACCTTGCTAGGGCGTCGGGTGTGCACCCGGCCCGGCCTACGTGCGTGCACCTGGAGGGGGCGTCGTGTGCGTGCAGTGTCCCGTCTGCAACGCGGTGCCCACACACCACCTCGGGCGCAACGACCTGCGCTCACATGTGGGCCGAGTGCACCTTGGTGCATGTTCGGGGCGCCTCGGGTGCACGCTCGATCTTGCCCCGGTGCACCAAGGCGCTCGGTTTGCCCCGGGTGCGCACTTGGTGCAAGGTGGGCACCCAAAATAGGGATCAAGCACCAAAACACAAGTTTCGGGATGCAAAATGGGACCCAAGGACCACAAATGCGTTCCAAGACCCATGATGGGTCCACGAGAACAAAAATGTGTTCCGAGACTTAATAAACAAATATTGGGTTTTAGGAGAAGAAACATGCTCTGATGCCCAAAACGAGAATCGACCCCGAAAAGGCCACAGGCCAAAAGTGGGATGCGAGACAAAAAAAAATGGGACCCGAGGACCAAAATTGGGTTCCCAGGTCGAAGACAGGGCAACCGGACAAGAAACGACCTCTAAGGCTCGAAATGAGTCCCGACGACTAAAACTTGACAAGAAGCACCCATCAGGCACCCAACTCGACACCCATGGGATGCCGACCCACCCGGGCTTCCACCTAGCACACCTTGGCACCCACCCACCCTCGCACCCAACCTCGCACCCAACTTAGCACCTTTGAACCCACATTGGCACTCACCCTGACCCTGGCACCTTGGAACCCACATTGGCACTCACCTTGACCCTGGCACCCACCTTTGCACTCACCTTGGGACCCACCCTGGCTCCCACCTCGGCACCCACCCAGACACCCACCTTGGTTCCTTGGCACCCACCTTGGATCCTTGGCACCCACCCCGACACCCACCTTGGCACGCAACTTGGCTACTTGCCACCCACCTTGGCTCCTTGACGCCCACCCCGACAACCACCCCGTGACCTACCCTGGCTAGGGTTGGTGCACACCCACCCTGGTGCCCACCTTGGCACCCACCCTATGACCCACCTTGGCACGCACCTTAGTACCCACCCCGTTACCCACCCTAGGACCCACCCCGTGACCCACCTTGGCCAGGGTGGGTGCCTTGGTGCGCACAACTTGCCTGGGCTGCACACCAGGGCGGGCTCAAGATGGCACCCGCGTTCCGTTTTTTTCACTATCTTTCAAAACGGAAATTTTAAAATCTCATTTTTTTCTTTTTTTTGCCTTTTCTGGAAATTAGTGAAGGCAGCGCATCAAAGGTGCGCAATGCTGGTGCGAACCCGGGAGCGCTCCGATGTGTGCTCCAAGGTGCGGCGTGCACGAAGTCCGAGCCCGGTTTGCCCCGGGTGCGCACCTCGCGTGCACCTTCGCCGGGGTGAGCACCTTGGCTGGGTTGCGCGCCCTGGTGCGTACCAAGGAGCGCTCTGAAGTGTGCTCCAAGGTGCGGCGTGCACGAAGTCGGAGCCCGGTTTGCCCCGGGTGTGCACCTCGGGTGCGCACCTCGCGTGCACCTTCGCTGCGGTGGGCACCTTGGCTGGGTTGCGCGCCTTGGTGGGCACCATGCAGTGCACGAAGTCGGAGCCCGGTTTGCCCCGGGCGCGCACCTCCGCCAGGGTGGGCACCTTGGTGCGCACAACTTGCCTGGGCTGCGCATCAGGAAGGGCTCAAGATGGCACCCGCGTTCCGTTTTTTTCACTATCTTTCAGAACGGAAATTTTAAAATATCGTTTTTTTTTGCCTTTTCTGGAAATTAGTGAAGGCAGCGCATCAAAGGTGCGCAACGCTGGTGCGAACCTGGGAGCGCTCCGATGTGTGCTCCAAGGTGCGGCGTGCACGAAGTCGGAGCCCGGTTTGCCTCGGGTGCGCCCTGGTGGGCACCATGGTGCGCACCAAGGAGCGCTCCGAAGTGTGCTCCAAGGTGCGGCCTGCACGAAGTCGGAGCCCGGTTTGCCCCGGGTGTGCACCTCGGGTGGGCACCTTGGTGCGCATGCCTTGCCTGGGCTGCGCACCAGGGCGGGCTCAAGATGGCACCCGCGTTCCTTTTTTTTCACTATCTTTCAAAACGGAAATTTTAAAATCTCATTTTTTTTTGCCTTTTTCTGGAAATTAGTGAAGGCAGCGCATCAAAGGTGCGCACCTCGCTGCCCACCACGGTGCGCAACGCCGGTGGGCACCCGGGAGTGCTTCGAAGTGTGCTCCAAGGTGCTGCGTGCACGTTGTCGGAGCCCGGTTTGCCCCGGGTGCGCACCTCGCGTGCACCTTCGTCGGGGTGGGCACCTTGGCTTGGTTTGCCCCGGCTGCGCTCCGAAGCGGGGTTATTGGAGCGCCGCCTCTTTTTTTGTCGGAGCGTTTGGTGGGGTTTCTCGCATTGGCTCTTCCGAGGCCCGGTTGCCACCCTGGCGCGCACGAAGTCGGAAGTAGGGTTAATTGCCCGGGTGCGCACCTTTGCCAGGGTGGCACCTTACCTGGGCTGCGCACCAGGGCGGGCTCAAGATGGCACGCGCGTTCCGTTTTTTTCACTATCTTTCAAAACGGAAATTTTAAAATCTCCTTTTTTTTTTGCCTTTTCTGGAAATTAGTGAAGGCAGCGCATCAAAGGTGCGCACCTCGCTGCCCACCTTGGTGTGCTCTGAGGTGCGCACCCGGGAGCGCTACGAAGTGTGCTCCAAGGTGCGGCGTGCACGTTGTCGGAGCCCGGTTTGCCCCGGGTGCGCACCTCGCCTGCACCTTGGCCGGGGTGGGCACCTTGGCTGGGTTTGCCCAGGGTGCGCTCCGAAGCGGGGTTACTGGAGCGCCCCCTCTTTTTTTGTCAGAGAGTTTGGTGGGGTTTCTCGCATTGGCTCTTCCCAGGCCCGGTTGTTGGGTGCGCTCCCACCCTGGCGCGCGCGAAGTTGGAAGTTGGGTTAATTGCCCGGGCGCGCACCTTCGCCAGGGTGGGCACCTTGGTGCGCAAACCTTGGCTGGGCTGCGCACCAGGGCGGGCTCAAGATGGCACCAGCATTCCCTTTTTCTCACTATCTTTCAAAACGGAAATTTTAAAATCTCATTTTTTTTTTGCCTTTTATGGAAATTAGTGAAGGCATCGCATCAAAGGTGCGCACCTCGCTGCCCACCTTGGTGTGCTCCGAGGTGCCCACCACGGTGCGCAACGCCGGTGCGAACCCGGGAGCGCCCCGATGTGTGCTCCAAGGTGCGGCGTGCACGAAGTCGGACCCCGGTTTGCCCCGGGTGCGCACCTCGCGTGCACCTTGGTGCGCACACCTTGGCTGGGTTGCGCGGCCTGGTGGGCACCATGGTGCGCACCAAGGAGCGCTCCGAAGTGTGCTCCAAGGTGCGGCGTGCACGAAGTCGGAGCCCGGTTTGCCCCGGGTGCGCACCTTCGCCGCGGTGGGCACCATGGCGTGCACGAAGTCGGAGCCCGGTTTGCCCCGGGTGCGCACCTCGCGTGCACCTTCGCCGGGGTGGGCACCTCGGCTGGGTTGCGCGCCCTGGTGCGCACCAAGGAGCGCTCTGAAGTGTGCTCCAAGGTGCGGCGTGCACGAAGTCGGAGCCCGGTTTGCCCCGGGTGTGCACCTCGCGTGCACCTTCGCTGCGGTGGGCACCTTGGCTGGGTTGCGCGCCTTGGTGGGCACCATGCAGTGCACGAAGTCGGAGCCCGGTTTGCCCCGGGCGCGCACCTCCGCCAGGGTGGGCACCTTGGTGCGCACAACTTGCCTGGGCTGCGCACCAGGAAGGGCTCAAGATGGCACCCGCGTTCCGTTTTTTTCACTATCTTTCAGAACGGAAATTTTAAAATATCGTTTTTTTTTGCCTTTTCTGGAAATTAGTGAAGGCAGCGCATCAAAGGTGCGCAACGCTGGTGCGAACCTGGGAGCGCTCCGATGTGTGCTCCAAGGTGCGGCGTGCACGAAGTCGGACCCCGGTTTGCCCCGGGTGCGCACCTCGCGTGCACCTTGGTGCGCACACCTTGGCTGGGTTGCGCGCCCTGGTGGGCACCATGGTGCGCACCAAGGAGCGCTCCGAAGTGTGCTCCAAGGTGCGGCGTGCACGAAGTCGGAGCCCGGTTTGCCCCGGGTGCGCACCTCGCGTGCACCTTCGCCGCGGTGGGCACCATGGCGTGCACGAAGTCGGAGCCCGGTTTGCCCCGGGTGCGCACCTCGCGTGCACCTTCGCCGGGGTGGGCACCTTAGTGTGCAGACCTTGGCTGGGTTGCGCGCCCTGGTGGGCACCATGGTGCGCACCAAGGAGCGCTCCGAAGTGTGCTCCAAGGTGCGGCCTGCACGAAGTCGGAGCCCGGTTTGCCCCGGGTGTGCACCTCGGGTGGGCACCTTGGTGCGCATGCCTTGCCTGGGCTGCGCACCAGGGCGGGCTCAAGATGGCACCCGCGTTCCTTTTTTTTCACTATCTTTCAAAACGGAAATTTTAAAATCTCATTTTTTTTTGCCTTTTTCTGGAAATTAGTGAAGGCAGCGCATCAAAGGTGCGCACCTCGCTGCCCACCACGGTGCGCAACGCCGGTGGGCACCCGGGAGTGCTTCGAAGTGTGCTCCAAGGTGCTGCGTGCACGTTGTCGGAGCCCGGTTTGCCCCGGGTGCGCACCTCGCGTGCACCTTCGTCGGGGTGGGCACCTTGGCTGGGTTTGCCCCGGCTGCGCTCCGAAGCGGGGTTATTGGAGCGCCGCCTCTTTTTTTGTCGGAGCGTTTGGTGGGGTTTCTCGCATTGGCTCTTCCGAGGCCCGGTTGCCACCCTGGCGCGCACGAAGTCGGAAGTAGGGTTAATTGCCCGGGTGCGCACCTTTGCCAGGGTGGGCACCTTACCTGGGCTGCGCACCAGGGCGGGCTCAAGATGGCACGCGCGTTCCGTTTTTTTCACTATCTTTCAAAACGGAAATTTTAAAATCTCCTTTTTTTTTTGCCTTTTCTGGAAATTAGTGAAGGCAGCGCATCAAAGGTGCGCACCTCGCTGCCCACCTTGGTGTGCTCTGAGGTGCGCACCCGGGAGCGCTACGAAGTGTGCTCCAAGGTGCGGCGTGCACGTTGTCGGAGCCCGGTTTGCCCCGGGTGCGCACCTCGCCTGCACCTTGGCCGGGGTGGGCACCTTGGCTGGGTTTGCCCAGGGTGCGCTCCGAAGCGGGGTTACTGGAGCGCCCCCTCTTTTTTTGTCAGAGCGTTTGGTGGGGTTTCTCGCATTGGCTCTTCCCAGGCCCGGTTGTTGGGTGCGCTCCCACCCTGGCGCGCGCGAAGTTGGAAGTTGGGTTAATTGCCCGGGCGCGCACCTTCGCCAGGGTGGGCACCTTGGTGCGCACACCTTGGCTGGGCTGCGCACCAGGGCGGGCTCAAGATGGCACCAGCATTCCCTTTTTCTCACTATCTTTCAAAACGGAAATTTTAAAATCTCGTTTTTTTTTTGCCTTTTATGGAAATTAGTGAAGGCATCGCATCAAAGGTGCGCACCTCGCTGCCCACCTTGGTGTGCTCCGAGGTGCCCACCACGGTGCGCAACGCCGGTGCGAACCCGGGAGCGCCCCGATGTGTGCTCCAAGGTGCGGCGTGCACGAAGTCGGACCCCGGTTTGCCCCGGGTGCGCACCTCGCGTGCACCTTGGTGCGCACACCTTGGCTGGGTTGCGCGGCCTGGTGGGCACCATGGTGCGCACCAAGGAGCGCTCCGAAGTGTGCTCCAAGGTGCGGCGTGCACGAAGTCGGAGCCCGGTTTGCCCCGGGTACGCACCTCGCGTGCACCTTCGCCGGGGTGGGCACCTCGGCTGGGTTGCGCGCCCTGGTGCGCACCAAGGAGCGCTCCGAAGTGTGCTCCAAGGTGCGGCGTGCACGAAGTCGGAGCCCGGTTTGCCCCGGGTGCGCACCTTCGCCGCGGTGCGCACCATGGCGTGCACGAAGTCGGAGCCCGGTTTGCCCCGGGTGCGCACCTCGCGTGCACCTTCGGCGGGGTTGCGCGCCCTGGTGGGCACCATGGTGCGCACCAAGGAGCGCTCCGAAGTGTGCTCCAAGGTGCGGCGTGCACGAAGTCGGAGCCCGGTTTGCCCCGGGTGCGCACCTCGCGTGCACCTTCGGCGGGGTTGCGCGCCCTGGTGGGCACCATGGTGCGCACCAAGGAGCGCTCCGAAGTGTGCTCCAAGGTGCGGCGTGCACGAAGTCGGAGCCCGGTTTGCCCCGGGTGCGCACCTCGCGTGCACCTTCGCCGCGGTGGGCACCATGGCGTGCACGAAGTCGGAGCCCGGTTTGCCCCGGGTGCGCACCTCGCGTGCACCTTCGCCGGGGTGGGCACCTCGGCTGGGTTGCGCGCCCTGGTGCGCACCAAGGAGCGCTCCGAAGTGTGCTCCAAGGTGCGGCGTGCACGAAGTCGGAGCCCGGTTTGCCCCGGGTGCGCACCTCGCGTGCACCTTCGCCAGGGTGGGCACCTCGGTGCGCACACCTTCTCAATGTTTTCTTGCCTTTTCTGGAAATTGGTGAAGGCAGCGCATCAAAGGTGCGCACCTCGGTGTGCTCCGAGGTGCGAACCCGAGAGCGCTCCGAGGTGCCCACGAAGTCGAAAGTCGGGTTAATTGCATTGTTTTCCCCGGGTGCGCTCCGAGGTGCGCAACATCGGCGCGCACCAAGGAGGGCTCCGAAGTGTGCTCCAAGGTGCGCACGATGGCGTGCACCTCTGGTGCGCACGATTCGGAGCTCGGTTTGACCGGGGTGCGCACACCTTGGCTGGGTTGCGCACCTTTTGTGCGCTCCAAGGTGCGCACGAAGTCGGAGCTCGGTTTGCCCCGGGTGCGCACCTTCGCCAGGGTGCGCACCTTGATGCGCACGCCTTGGCTGGGCTGCGCACCTTGGTGGGCGCCATGGTGCGCACCTTTCGTGCGCTCCAAGGTGCGCACGAAGTCGGAGCTCGGTTTGCCCCGGGTGCGCACCTTGGTGGGCGCCATGGTGCACTCCGAGGTGCCCAAGATTGGTGCGCACCAAGGAGCGCTCCGAAGTGCGCTCCAAGGTGCGCGCGAAGTCGAAAGTTGGGTTAATTGTCCGGTTTGCCTCGGGTGCGCACCTTGCGTGCACCTTCGCCAGGGTGGGCGCCTTGGTGCGCACACCTTGGCTGGGCTGCGCACACCTTGGCACCCGCGTTTCCTTCATTTTAAATTTTTTTTTTTTACAATCTCTCAAGTGGGAAATTCTATAATCTCAACTTTTTTTGCCTTTTCAGGAAACTTTTGAATGGAGCGCATCATTGGTGCGCTCCGAAGTGTGCTCCAAAGCTCTCTCCAGCTGCATGCACCTGCCCCGGCCGCGCACCCGGCCCCGCCCAGCTTCGCTCACCTGTCCCGGGCGTCTGGTGCGGAACCTTAGAGTAAGAAACATCACCGTGCACCTTGGCCAACGTGCGCGACTCGACCGAGCGCGCACTGGCCGAGGTGCACACCGATTTCACCTGGGTGCGCGCGCAGCACCTCGGGCGCACCGGGGTGCGCGCACAACGCCCGGGTTGCACCGTGGCCTGTGTGCTCGGGGCGCCTCGGGTGCGCGCTCGGTGTCGCCCCCGCGCGCGCGGTAGTGCGGGCAGCGCACCCCGGCCCGGCCCGGCCCCGACGAGAACGCAAACGGGCAAAAGGTTTATTCAAATAGCATTGCGACGCCCGGCGAAAAACTAAAAAAGGGTGCAACACCGGGACTTCCCGGGAGGTCACCCATCCCAGTACTACTCCGGCCCAAGCGCGCTTAACTGCGGAGTTCTGATGGGATCCGGTGCACTAACGCTGGTATGATCGCACCCGTTATGAGCTTGTCGCAGTGTGTACTTAGCAAACCGCGACCCACGTGCGAATCCACCCCGGCCACCCACCCCCGTCGAGGTGCACACCCTCCCTCGCGAAGTGCGCCCCGTTCGCCAAGTGTGAGCCCTGCCCGGGTGCGCGCACCTTGCTAGGGCGTCGGGTGTGCACCCGGCCCGGCCTACGTGCGTGCACCTGGAGGGGGCGTCGTGTGCGTGCAGTGTCCCGTCTGCAACGCGGTGCCCACACACCACCTCGGGCGCAACGACCTGCGCTCACATGTGGGCCGAGTGCACCTTGGTGCATGTTCGGGGCGCCTCGGGTGCACGCTCGATCTTGCCCCGGTGCACCAAGGCGCTCGGTTTGCCCCGGGTGCGCACTTGGTGCAAGGTGGGCACCCAAAATAGGGATCAAGCACCAAAACACAAGTTTCGGGATGCAAAATGGGACCCAAGGACCACAAATGCGTTCCAAGACCCATGATGGGTCCACGAGAACAAAAATGTGTTCCGAGACTTAATAAACAAATATTGGGTTTTAGGAGAAGAAACATGCTCTGATGCCCAAAACGAGAATCGACCCCGAAAAGGCCACAGGCCAAAAGTGGGATGCGAGACAAAAAAAAATGGGACCCGAGGACCAAAATTGGGTTCCCAGGTCGAAGACAGGGCAACCGGACAAGAAACGACCTCTAAGGCTCGAAATGAGTCCCGACGACTAAAACTTGACAAGAAGCACCCATCAGGCACCCAACTCGACACCCATGGGATGCCGACCCACCCGGGCTTCCACCTAGCACACCTTGGCACCCACCCACCCTCGCACCCAACCTCGCACCCAACTTAGCACCTTTGAACCCACATTGGCACTCACCCTGACCCTGGCACCTTGGAACCCACATTGGCACTCACCTTGACCCTGGCACCCACCTTTGCACTCACCTTGGGACCCACCCTGGCTCCCACCTCGGCACCCACCCAGACACCCACCTTGGTTCCTTGGCACCCACCTTGGATCCTTGGCACCCACCCCGACACCCACCTTGGCACGCAACTTGGCTACTTGCCACCCACCTTGGCTCCTTGACGCCCACCCCGACAACCACCCCGTGACCTACCCTGGCTAGGGTTGGTGCACACCCACCCTGGTGCCCACCTTGGCACCCACCCTATGACCCACCTTGGCACGCACCTTAGTACCCACCCCGTTACCCACCCTAGGACCCACCCCGTGACCCACCTTGGCCAGGGTGGGTGCCTTGGTGCGCACAACTTGCCTGGGCTGCACACCAGGGCGGGCTCAAGATGGCACCCGCGTTCCGTTTTTTTCACTATCTTTCAAAACGGAAATTTTAAAATCTCATTTTTTTCTTTTTTTTGCCTTTTCTGGAAATTAGTGAAGGCAGCGCATCAAAGGTGCGCAATGCTGGTGCGAACCCGGGAGCGCTCCGATGTGTGCTCCAAGGTGCGGCGTGCACGAAGTCCGAGCCCGGTTTGCCCCGGGTGCGCACCTCGCGTGCACCTTCGCCGGGGTGAGCACCTTGGCTGGGTTGCGCGCCCTGGTGCGTACCAAGGAGCGCTCTGAAGTGTGCTCCAAGGTGCGGCGTGCACGAAGTCGGAGCCCGGTTTGCCCCGGGTGTGCACCTCGGGTGCGCACCTCGCGTGCACCTTCGCTGCGGTGGGCACCTTGGCTGGGTTGCGCGCCTTGGTGGGCACCATGCAGTGCACGAAGTCGGAGCCCGGTTTGCCCCGGGCGCGCACCTCCGCCAGGGTGGGCACCTTGGTGCGCACAACTTGCCTGGGCTGCGCATCAGGAAGGGCTCAAGATGGCACCCGCGTTCCGTTTTTTTCACTATCTTTCAGAACGGAAATTTTAAAATATCGTTTTTTTTTGCCTTTTCTGGAAATTAGTGAAGGCAGCGCATCAAAGGTGCGCAACGCTGGTGCGAACCTGGGAGCGCTCCGATGTGTGCTCCAAGGTGCGGCGTGCACGAAGTCGGAGCCCGGTTTGCCTCGGGTGCGCCCTGGTGGGCACCATGGTGCGCACCAAGGAGCGCTCCGAAGTGTGCTCCAAGGTGCGGCCTGCACGAAGTCGGAGCCCGGTTTGCCCCGGGTGTGCACCTCGGGTGGGCACCTTGGTGCGCATGCCTTGCCTGGGCTGCGCACCAGGGCGGGCTCCAAATGGCACCCGCGTTCCTTTTTTTTCACTATCTTTCAAAACGGAAATTTTAAAATCTCATTTTTTTTTGCCTTTTTCTGGAAATTAGTGAAGGCAGCGCATCAAAGGTGCGCACCTCGCTGCCCACCACGGTGCGCAACGCCGGTGGGCACCCGGGAGTGCTTCGAAGTGTGCTCCAAGGTGCTGCGTGCACGTTGTCGGAGCCCGGTTTGCCCCGGGTGCGCACCTCGCGTGCACCTTCGTCGGGGTGGGCACCTTGGCTTGGTTTGCCCCGGCTGCGCTCCGAAGCGGGGTTATTGGAGCGCCGCCTCTTTTTTTGTCGGAGCGTTTGGTGGGGTTTCTCGCATTGGCTCTTCCGAGGCCCGGTTGCCACCCTGGCGCGCACGAAGTCGGAAGTAGGGTTAATTGCCCGGGTGCGCACCTTTGCCAGGGTGGCACCTTACCTGGGCTGCGCACCAGGGCGGGCTCAAGATGGCACGCGCGTTCCGTTTTTTTCACTATCTTTCAAAACGGAAATTTTAAAATCTCCTTTTTTTTTTGCCTTTTCTGGAAATTAGTGAAGGCAGCGCATCAAAGGTGCGCACCTCGCTGCCCACCTTGGTGTGCTCTGAGGTGCGCACCCGGGAGCGCTACGAAGTGTGCTCCAAGGTGCGGCGTGCACGTTGTCGGAGCCCGGTTTGCCCCGGGTGCGCACCTCGCCTGCACCTTGGCCGGGGTGGGCACCTTGGCTGGGTTTGCCCAGGGTGCGCTCCGAAGCGGGGTTACTGGAGCGCCCCCTCTTTTTTTGTCAGAGAGTTTGGTGGGGTTTCTCGCATTGGCTCTTCCCAGGCCCGGTTGTTGGGTGCGCTCCCACCCTGGCGCGCGCGAAGTTGGAAGTTGGGTTAATTGCCCGGGCGCGCACCTTCGCCAGGGTGGGCACCTTGGTGCGCAAACCTTGGCTGGGCTGCGCACCAGGGCGGGCTCAAGATGGCACCAGCATTCCCTTTTTCTCACTATCTTTCAAAACGGAAATTTTAAAATCTCGTTTTTTTTTTGCCTTTTATGGAAATTAGTGAAGGCATCGCATCAAAGGTGCGCACCTCGCTGCCCACCTTGGTGTGCTCCGAGGTGCCCACCACGGTGCGCAACGCCGGTGCGAACCCGGGAGCGCCCCGATGTGTGCTCCAAGGTGCGGCGTGCACGAAGTCGGACCCCGGTTTGCCCCGGGTGCGCACCTCGCGTGCACCTTGGTGCGCACACCTTGGCTGGGTTGCGCGGCCTGGTGGGCACCATGGTGCGCACCAAGGAGCGCTCCGAAGTGTGCTCCAAGGTGCGGCGTGCACGAAGTCGGAGCCCGGTTTGCCCCGGGTGCGCACCTTCGCCGCGGTGGGCACCATGGCGTGCACGAAGTCGGAGCCCGGTTTGCCCCGGGTGCGCACCTCGCGTGCACCTTCGCCGGGGTGGGCACCTCGGCTGGGTTGCGCGCCCTGGTGCGCACCAAGGAGCGCTCTGAAGTGTGCTCCAAGGTGCGGCGTGCACGAAGTCGGAGCCCGGTTTGCCCCGGGTGTGCACCTCGCGTGCACCTTCGCTGCGGTGGGCACCTTGGCTGGGTTGCGCGCCTTGGTGGGCACCATGCAGTGCACGAAGTCGGAGCCCGGTTTGCCCCGGGCGCGCACCTCCGCCAGGGTGGGCACCTTGGTGCGCACAACTTGCCTGGGCTGCGCACCAGGAAGGGCTCAAGATGGCACCCGCGTTCCGTTTTTTTCACTATCTTTCAGAACGGAAATTTTAAAATATCGTTTTTTTTTGCCTTTTCTGGAAATTAGTGAAGGCAGCGCATCAAAGGTGCGCAACGCTGGTGCGAACCTGGGAGCGCTCCGATGTGTGCTCCAAGGTGCGGCGTGCACGAAGTCGGACCCCGGTTTGCCCCGGGTGCGCACCTCGCGTGCACCTTGGTGCGCACACCTTGGCTGGGTTGCGCGCCCTGGTGGGCACCATGGTGCGCACCAAGGAGCGCTCCGAAGTGTGCTCCAAGGTGCGGCGTGCACGAAGTCGGAGCCCGGTTTGCCCCGGGTGCGCACCTCGCGTGCACCTTCGCCGCGGTGGGCACCATGGCGTGCACGAAGTCGGAGCCCGGTTTGCCCCGGGTGCGCACCTCGCGTGCACCTTCGCCGGGGTGGGCACCTTAGTGTGCAGACCTTGGCTGGGTTGCGCGCCCTGGTGGGCACCATGGTGCGCACCAAGGAGCGCTCCGAAGTGTGCTCCAAGGTGCGGCCTGCACGAAGTCGGAGCCCGGTTTGCCCCGGGTGTGCACCTCGGGTGGGCACCTTGGTGCGCATGCCTTGCCTGGGCTGCGCACCAGGGCGGGCTCAAGATGGCACCCGCGTTCCTTTTTTTTCACTATCTTTCAAAACGGAAATTTTAAAATCTCATTTTTTTTTGCCTTTTTCTGGAAATTAGTGAAGGCAGCGCATCAAAGGTGCGCACCTCGCTGCCCACCACGGTGCGCAACGCCGGTGGGCACCCGGGAGTGCTTCGAAGTGTGCTCCAAGGTGCTGCGTGCACGTTGTCGGAGCCCGGTTTGCCCCGGGTGCGCACCTCGCGTGCACCTTCGTCGGGGTGGGCACCTTGGCTGGGTTTGCCCCGGCTGCGCTCCGAAGCGGGGTTATTGGAGCGCCGCCTCTTTTTTTGTCGGAGCGTTTGGTGGGGTTTCTCGCATTGGCTCTTCCGAGGCCCGGTTGCCACCCTGGCGCGCACGAAGTCGGAAGTAGGGTTAATTGCCCGGGTGCGCACCTTTGCCAGGGTGGGCACCTTACCTGGGCTGCGCACCAGGGCGGGCTCAAGATGGCACGCGCGTTCCGTTTTTTTCACTATCTTTCAAAACGGAAATTTTAAAATCTCCTTTTTTTTTTGCCTTTTCTGGAAATTAGTGAAGGCAGCGCATCAAAGGTGCGCACCTCGCTGCCCACCTTGGTGTGCTCTGAGGTGCGCACCCGGGAGCGCTACGAAGTGTGCTCCAAGGTGCGGCGTGCACGTTGTCGGAGCCCGGTTTGCCCCGGGTGCGCACCTCGCCTGCACCTTGGCCGGGGTGGGCACCTTGGCTGGGTTTGCCCAGGGTGCGCTCCGAAGCGGGGTTACTGGAGCGCCCCCTCTTTTTTTGTCAGAGCGTTTGGTGGGGTTTCTCGCATTGGCTCTTCCCAGGCCCGGTTGTTGGGTGCGCTCCCACCCTGGCGCGCGCGAAGTTGGAAGTTGGGTTAATTGCCCGGGCGCGCACCTTCGCCAGGGTGGGCACCTTGGTGCGCACACCTTGGCTGGGCTGCGCACCAGGGCGGGCTCAAGATGGCACCAGCATTCCCTTTTTCTCACTATCTTTCAAAACGGAAATTTTAAAATCTCATTTTTTTTTTGCCTTTTATGGAAATTAGTGAAGGCATCGCATCAAAGGTGCGCACCTCGCTGCCCACCTTGGTGTGCTCCGAGGTGCCCACCACGGTGCGCAACGCCGGTGCGAACCCGGGAGCGCCCCGATGTGTGCTCCAAGGTGCGGCGTGCACGAAGTCGGACCCCGGTTTGCCCCGGGTGCGCACCTCGCGTGCACCTTGGTGCGCACACCTTGGCTGGGTTGCGCGGCCTGGTGGGCACCATGGTGCGCACCAAGGAGCGCTCCGAAGTGTGCTCCAAGGTGCGGCGTGCACGAAGTCGGAGCCCGGTTTGCCCCGGGTACGCACCTCGCGTGCACCTTCGCCGGGGTGGGCACCTCGGCTGGGTTGCGCGCCCTGGTGCGCACCAAGGAGCGCTCCGAAGTGTGCTCCAAGGTGCGGCGTGCACGAAGTCGGAGCCCGGTTTGCCCCGGGTGCGCACCTTCGCCGCGGTGCGCACCATGGCGTGCACGAAGTCGGAGCCCGGTTTGCCCCGGGTGCGCACCTCGCGTGCACCTTCGGCGGGGTTGCGCGCCCTGGTGGGCACCATGGTGCGCACCAAGGAGCGCTCCGAAGTGTGCTCCAAGGTGCGGCGTGCACGAAGTCGGAGCCCGGTTTGCCCCGGGTGCGCACCTCGCGTGCACCTTCGGCGGGGTTGCGCGCCCTGGTGGGCACCATGGTGCGCACCAAGGAGCGCTCCGAAGTGTGCTCCAAGGTGCGGCGTGCACGAAGTCGGAGCCCGGTTTGCCCCGGGTGCGCACCTCGCGTGCACCTTCGCCGCGGTGGGCACCATGGCGTGCACGAAGTCGGAGCCCGGTTTGCCCCGGGTGCGCACCTCGCGTGCACCTTCGCCGGGGTGGGCACCTCGGCTGGGTTGCGCGCCCTGGTGCGCACCAAGGAGCGCTCCGAAGTGTGCTCCAAGGTGCGGCGTGCACGAAGTCGGAGCCCGGTTTGCCCCGGGTGCGCACCTCGCGTGCACCTTCGCCAGGGTGGGCACCTCGGTGCGCACACCTTCTCAATGTTTTCTTGCCTTTTCTGGAAATTGGTGAAGGCAGCGCATCAAAGGTGCGCACCTCGGTGTGCTCCGAGGTGCGAACCCGAGAGCGCTCCGAGGTGCCCACGAAGTCGAAAGTCGGGTTAATTGCATTGTTTTCCCCGGGTGCGCTCCGAGGTGCGCAACATCGGCACGCACCAAGGAGGGCTCCGAAGTGTGCTCCAAGGTGCGCACGATGGCGTGCACCTCTGGTGCGCACGATTCGGAGCTCGGTTTGACCGGGGTGCGCACACCTTGGCTGGGTTGCGCACCTTTTGTGCGCTCCAAGGTGCGCACGAAGTCGGAGCTCGGTTTGCCCCGGGTGCGCACCTTCGCCAGGGTGCGCACCTTGATGCGCACGCCTTGGCTGGGCTGCGCACCTTGGTGGGCGCCATGGTGCGCACCTTTCGTGCGCTCCAAGGTGCGCACGAAGTCGGAGCTCGGTTTGCCCCGGGTGCGCACCTTGGTGGGCGCCATGGTGCACTCCGAGGTGCCCAAGATTGGTGCGCACCAAGGAGCGCTCCGAAGTGCGCTCCAAGGTGCGCGCGAAGTCGAAAGTTGGGTTAATTGTCCGGTTTGCCTCGGGTGCGCACCTTGCGTGCACCTTCGCCAGGGTGGGCGCCTTGGTGCGCACACCTTGGCTGGGCTGCGCACACCTTGGCACCCGCGTTTCCTTCATTTTAAATTTTTTTTTTTTACAATCTCTCAAGTGGGAAATTCTATAATCTCAACTTTTTTTGCCTTTTCAGGAAACTTTTGAATGGAGCGCATCATTGGTGCGCTCCGAAGTGTGCTCCAAAGCTCTCTCCAGCTGCGTGCACCTGCCCCGGCCGCGCACCCGGCCCCGCCCAGCTTCGCTCACCTGTCCCGGGCGTCTGGTGCGGAACCTTAGAGTAAGAAACATCACCGTGCACCTTGGCCAACGTGCGCGACTCGACCGAGCGCGCACTGGCCGAGGTGCACACCGATTTCACCTGGGTGCGCGCGCAGCACCTCGGGCGCACCGGGGTGCGCGCACAACGCCCGGGTTGCACCGTGGCCTGTGTGCTCGGGGCGCCTCGGGTGCGCGCTCGGTGTCGCCCCCGCGCGCGCGGTAGTGCGGGCAGCGCACCCCGGCCCGGCCCGGCCCCGACGAGAACGCAAACGGGCAAAAGGTTTATTCAAATAGCATTGCGACGCCCGGCGAAAAACTAAAAAAGGGTGCAACACCGGGACTTCCCGGGAGGTCACCCATCCCAGTACTACTCCGGCCCAAGCGCGCTTAACTGCGGAGTTCTGATGGGATCCGGTGCACTAACGCTGGTATGATCGCACCCGTTATGAGCTTGTCGCAGTGTGTACTTAGCAAACCGCGACCCACGTGCGAATCCACCCCGGCCACCCACCCCCGTCGAGGTGCACACCCTCCCTCGCGAAGTGCGCCCCGTTCGCCAAGTGTGAGCCCTGCCCGGGTGCGCGCACCTTGCTAGGGCGTCGGGTGTGCACCCGGCCCGGCCTACGTGCGTGCACCTGGAGGGGGCGTCGTGTGCGTGCAGTGTCCCGTCTGCAACGCGGTGCCCACACACCACCTCGGGCGCAACGACCTGCGCTCACATGTGGGCCGAGTGCACCTTGGTGCATGTTCGGGGCGCCTCGGGTGCACGCTCGATCTTGCCCCGGTGCACCAAGGCGCTCGGTTTGCCCCGGGTGCGCACTTGGTGCAAGGTGGGCACCCAAAATAGGGATCAAGCACCAAAACACAAGTTTCGGGATGCAAAATGGGACCCAAGGACCACAAATGCGTTCCAAGACCCATGATGGGTCCACGAGAACAAAAATGTGTTCCGAGACTTAATAAACAAATATTGGGTTTTAGGAGAAGAAACATGCTCTGATGCCCAAAACAAGAATCGACCCCGAAAAGGCCACAGGCCAAAAGTGGGATGCGAGACAAAAAAAAATGGGACCCGAGGACCAAAATTGGGTTCCCAGGTCGAAGACAGGGCAACCGGACAAGAAACGACCTCTAAGGCTCGAAATGAGTCCCGACGACTAAAACTTGACAAGAAGCACCCATCAGGCACCCAACTCGACACCCATGGGATGCCGACCCACCCGGGCTTCCACCTAGCACACCTTGGCACCCACCCACCCTCGCACCCAACCTCGCACCCAACTTAGCACCTTTGAACCCACATTGGCACTCACCCTGACCCTGGCACCTTGGAACCCACATTGGCACTCACCTTGACCCTGGCACCCACCTTTGCACTCACCTTGGGACCCACCCTGGCTCCCACCTCGGCACCCACCCAGACACCCACCTTGGTTCCTTGGCACCCACCTTGGATCCTTGGCACCCACCCCGACACCCACCTTGGCACGCAACTTGGCTACTTGCCACCCACCTTGGCTCCTTGACGCCCACCCCGACAACCACCCCGTGACCTACCCTGGCTAGGGTTGGTGCACACCCACCCTGGTGCCCACCTTGGCACCCACCCTATGACCCACCTTGGCACGCACCTTAGTACCCACCCCGTTACCCACCCTAGGACCCACCCCGTGACCCACCTTGGCCAGGGTGGGTGCCTTGGTGCGCACAACTTGCCTGGGCTGCACACCAGGGCGGGCTCAAGATGGCACCCGCGTTCCGTTTTTTTCACTATCTTTCAAAACGGAAATTTTAAAATCTCATTTTTTTCTTTTTTTTGCCTTTTCTGGAAATTAGTGAAGGCAGCGCATCAAAGGTGCGCAATGCTGGTGCGAACCCGGGAGCGCTCCGATGTGTGCTCCAAGGTGCGGCGTGCACGAAGTCCGAGCCCGGTTTGCCCCGGGTGCGCACCTCGCGTGCACCTTCGCCGGGGTGAGCACCTTGGCTGGGTTGCGCGCCCTGGTGCGTACCAAGGAGCGCTCTGAAGTGTGCTCCAAGGTGCGGCGTGCACGAAGTCGGAGCCCGGTTTGCCCCGGGTGTGCACCTCGGGTGCGCACCTCGCGTGCACCTTCGCTGCGGTGGGCACCTTGGCTGGGTTGCGCGCCTTGGTGGGCACCATGCAGTGCACGAAGTCGGAGCCCGGTTTGCCCCGGGCGCGCACCTCCGCCAGGGTGGGCACCTTGGTGCGCACAACTTGCCTGGGCTGCGCATCAGGAAGGGCTCAAGATGGCACCCGCGTTCCGTTTTTTTCACTATCTTTCAGAACGGAAATTTTAAAATATCGTTTTTTTTTGCCTTTTCTGGAAATTAGTGAAGGCAGCGCATCAAAGGTGCGCAACGCTGGTGCGAACCTGGGAGCGCTCCGATGTGTGCTCCAAGGTGCGGCGTGCACGAAGTCGGAGCCCGGTTTGCCTCGGGTGCGCCCTGGTGGGCACCATGGTGCGCACCAAGGAGCGCTCCGAAGTGTGCTCCAAGGTGCGGCCTGCACGAAGTCGGAGCCCGGTTTGCCCCGGGTGTGCACCTCGGGTGGGCACCTTGGTGCGCATGCCTTGCCTGGGCTGCGCACCAGGGCGGGCTCAAGATGGCACCCGCGTTCCTTTTTTTTCACTATCTTTCAAAACGGAAATTTTAAAATCTCATTTTTTTTTGCCTTTTTCTGGAAATTAGTGAAGGCAGCGCATCAAAGGTGCGCACCTCGCTGCCCACCACGGTGCGCAACGCCGGTGGGCACCCGGGAGTGCTTCGAAGTGTGCTCCAAGGTGCTGCGTGCACGTTGTCGGAGCCCGGTTTGCCCCGGGTGCGCACCTCGCGTGCACCTTCGTCGGGGTGGGCACCTTGGCTTGGTTTGCCCCGGCTGCGCTCCGAAGCGGGGTTATTGGAGCGCCGCCTCTTTTTTTGTCGGAGCGTTTGGTGGGGTTTCTCGCATTGGCTCTTCCGAGGCCCGGTTGCCACCCTGGCGCGCACGAAGTCGGAAGTAGGGTTAATTGCCCGGGTGCGCACCTTTGCCAGGGTGGCACCTTACCTGGGCTGCGCACCAGGGCGGGCTCAAGATGGCACGCGCGTTCCGTTTTTTTCACTATCTTTCAAAACGGAAATTTTAAAATCTCCTTTTTTTTTTGCCTTTTCTGGAAATTAGTGAAGGCAGCGCATCAAAGGTGCGCACCTCGCTGCCCACCTTGGTGTGCTCTGAGGTGCGCACCCGGGAGCGCTACGAAGTGTGCTCCAAGGTGCGGCGTGCACGTTGTCGGAGCCCGGTTTGCCCCGGGTGCGCACCTCGCCTGCACCTTGGCCGGGGTGGGCACCTTGGCTGGGTTTGCCCAGGGTGCGCTCCGAAGCGGGGTTACTGGAGCGCCCCCTCTTTTTTTGTCAGAGAGTTTGGTGGGGTTTCTCGCATTGGCTCTTCCCAGGCCCGGTTGTTGGGTGCGCTCCCACCCTGGCGCGCGCGAAGTTGGAAGTTGGGTTAATTGCCCGGGCGCGCACCTTCGCCAGGGTGGGCACCTTGGTGCGCAAACCTTGGCTGGGCTGCGCACCAGGGCGGGCTCAAGATGGCACCAGCATTCCCTTTTTCTCACTATCTTTCAAAACGGAAATTTTAAAATCTCATTTTTTTTTTGCCTTTTATGGAAATTAGTGAAGGCATCGCATCAAAGGTGCGCACCTCGCTGCCCACCTTGGTGTGCTCCGAGGTGCCCACCACGGTGCGCAACGCCGGTGCGAACCCGGGAGCGCCCCGATGTGTGCTCCAAGGTGCGGCGTGCACGAAGTCGGACCCCGGTTTGCCCCGGGTGCGCACCTCGCGTGCACCTTGGTGCGCACACCTTGGCTGGGTTGCGCGGCCTGGTGGGCACCATGGTGCGCACCAAGGAGCGCTCCGAAGTGTGCTCCAAGGTGCGGCGTGCACGAAGTCGGAGCCCGGTTTGCCCCGGGTGCGCACCTTCGCCGCGGTGGGCACCATGGCGTGCACGAAGTCGGAGCCCGGTTTGCCCCGGGTGCGCACCTCGCGTGCACCTTCGCCGGGGTGGGCACCTCGGCTGGGTTGCGCGCCCTGGTGCGCACCAAGGAGCGCTCTGAAGTGTGCTCCAAGGTGCGGCGTGCACGAAGTCGGAGCCCGGTTTGCCCCGGGTGTGCACCTCGCGTGCACCTTCGCTGCGGTGGGCACCTTGGCTGGGTTGCGCGCCTTGGTGGGCACCATGCAGTGCACGAAGTCGGAGCCCGGTTTGCCCCGGGCGCGCACCTCCGCCAGGGTGGGCACCTTGGTGCGCACAACTTGCCTGGGCTGCGCACCAGGAAGGGCTCAAGATGGCACCCGCGTTCCGTTTTTTTCACTATCTTTCAGAACGGAAATTTTAAAATATCGTTTTTTTTTGCCTTTTCTGGAAATTAGTGAAGGCAGCGCATCAAAGGTGCGCAACGCTGGTGCGAACCTGGGAGCGCTCCGATGTGTGCTCCAAGGTGCGGCGTGCACGAAGTCGGACCCCGGTTTGCCCCGGGTGCGCACCTCGCGTGCACCTTGGTGCGCACACCTTGGCTGGGTTGCGCGCCCTGGTGGGCACCATGGTGCGCACCAAGGAGCGCTCCGAAGTGTGCTCCAAGGTGCGGCGTGCACGAAGTCGGAGCCCGGTTTGCCCCGGGTGCGCACCTCGCGTGCACCTTCGCCGCGGTGGGCACCATGGCGTGCACGAAGTCGGAGCCCGGTTTGCCCCGGGTGCGCACCTCGCGTGCACCTTCGCCGGGGTGGGCACCTTAGTGTGCAGACCTTGGCTGGGTTGCGCGCCCTGGTGGGCACCATGGTGCGCACCAAGGAGCGCTCCGAAGTGTGCTCCAAGGTGCGGCCTGCACGAAGTCGGAGCCCGGTTTGCCCCGGGTGTGCACCTCGGGTGGGCACCTTGGTGCGCATGCCTTGCCTGGGCTGCGCACCAGGGCGGGCTCAAGATGGCACCCGCGTTCCTTTTTTTTCACTATCTTTCAAAACGGAAATTTTAAAATCTCATTTTTTTTTGCCTTTTTCTGGAAATTAGTGAAGGCAGCGCATCAAAGGTGCGCACCTCGCTGCCCACCACGGTGCGCAACGCCGGTGGGCACCCGGGAGTGCTTCGAAGTGTGCTCCAAGGTGCTGCGTGCACGTTGTCGGAGCCCGGTTTGCCCCGGGTGCGCACCTCGCGTGCACCTTCGTCGGGGTGGGCACCTTGGCTGGGTTTGCCCCGGCTGCGCTCCGAAGCGGGGTTATTGGAGCGCCGCCTCTTTTTTTGTCGGAGCGTTTGGTGGGGTTTCTCGCATTGGCTCTTCCGAGGCCCGGTTGCCACCCTGGCGCGCACGAAGTCGGAAGTAGGGTTAATTGCCCGGGTGCGCACCTTTGCCAGGGTGGGCACCTTACCTGGGCTGCGCACCAGGGCGGGCTCAAGATGGCACGCGCGTTCCGTTTTTTTCACTATCTTTCAAAACGGAAATTTTAAAATCTCCTTTTTTTTTTGCCTTTTCTGGAAATTAGTGAAGGCAGCGCATCAAAGGTGCGCACCTCGCTGCCCACCTTGGTGTGCTCTGAGGTGCGCACCCGGGAGCGCTACGAAGTGTGCTCCAAGGTGCGGCGTGCACGTTGTCGGAGCCCGGTTTGCCCCGGGTGCGCACCTCGCCTGCACCTTGGCCGGGGTGGGCACCTTGGCTGGGTTTGCCCAGGGTGCGCTCCGAAGCGGGGTTACTGGAGCGCCCCCTCTTTTTTTGTCAGAGCGTTTGGTGGGGTTTCTCGCATTGGCTCTTCCCAGGCCCGGTTGTTGGGTGCGCTCCCACCCTGGCGCGCGCGAAGTTGGAAGTTGGGTTAATTGCCCGGGCGCGCACCTTCGCCAGGGTGGGCACCTTGGTGCGCACACCTTGGCTGGGCTGCGCACCAGGGCGGGCTCAAGATGGCACCAGCATTCCCTTTTTCTCACTATCTTTCAAAACGGAAATTTTAAAATCTCATTTTTTTTTTGCCTTTTATGGAAATTAGTGAAGGCATCGCATCAAAGGTGCGCACCTCGCTGCCCACCTTGGTGTGCTCCGAGGTGCCCACCACGGTGCGCAACGCCGGTGCGAACCCGGGAGCGCCCCGATGTGTGCTCCAAGGTGCGGCGTGCACGAAGTCGGACCCCGGTTTGCCCCGGGTGCGCACCTCGCGTGCACCTTGGTGCGCACACCTTGGCTGGGTTGCGCGGCCTGGTGGGCACCATGGTGCGCACCAAGGAGCGCTCCGAAGTGTGCTCCAAGGTGCGGCGTGCACGAAGTCGGAGCCCGGTTTGCCCCGGGTACGCACCTCGCGTGCACCTTCGCCGGGGTGGGCACCTCGGCTGGGTTGCGCGCCCTGGTGCGCACCAAGGAGCGCTCCGAAGTGTGCTCCAAGGTGCGGCGTGCACGAAGTCGGAGCCCGGTTTGCCCCGGGTGCGCACCTTCGCCGCGGTGCGCACCATGGCGTGCACGAAGTCGGAGCCCGGTTTGCCCCGGGTGCGCACCTCGCGTGCACCTTCGGCGGGGTTGCGCGCCCTGGTGGGCACCATGGTGCGCACCAAGGAGCGCTCCGAAGTGTGCTCCAAGGTGCGGCGTGCACGAAGTCGGAGCCCGGTTTGCCCCGGGTGCGCACCTCGCGTGCACCTTCGGCGGGGTTGCGCGCCCTGGTGGGCACCATGGTGCGCACCAAGGAGCGCTCCGAAGTGTGCTCCAAGGTGCGGCGTGCACGAAGTCGGAGCCCGGTTTGCCCCGGGTGCGCACCTCGCGTGCACCTTCGCCGCGGTGGGCACCATGGCGTGCACGAAGTCGGAGCCCGGTTTGCCTCGGGTGCGCACCTCGCGTGCACCTTCGCCGGGGTGGGCACCTCGGCTGGGTTGCGCGCCCTGGTGCGCACCAAGGAGCGCTCCGAAGTGTGCTCCAAGGTGCGGCGTGCACGAAGTCGGAGCCCGGTTTGCCCCGGGTGCGCACCTCGCGTGCACCTTCGCCAGGGTGGGCACCTCGGTGCGCACACCTTCTCAATGTTTTCTTGCCTTTTCTGGAAATTGGTGAAGGCAGCGCATCAAAGGTGCGCACCTCGGTGTGCTCCGAGGTGCGAACCCGAGAGCGCTCCGAGGTGCCCACGAAGTCGAAAGTCGGGTTAATTGCATTGTTTTCCCCGGGTGCGCTCCGAGGTGCGCAACATCGGCGCGCACCAAGGAGGGCTCCGAAGTGTGCTCCAAGGTGCGCACGATGGCGTGCACCTCTGGTGCGCACGATTCGGAGCTCGGTTTGACCGGGGTGCGCACACCTTGGCTGGGTTGCGCACCTTTTGTGCGCTCCAAGGTGCGCACGAAGTCGGAGCTCGGTTTGCCCCGGGTGCGCACCTTCGCCAGGGTGCGCACCTTGATGCGCACGCCTTGGCTGGGCTGCGCACCTTGGTGGGCGCCATGGTGCGCACCTTTCGTGCGCTCCAAGGTGCGCACGAAGTCGGAGCTCGGTTTGCCCCGGGTGCGCACCTTGGTGGGCGCCATGGTGCACTCCGAGGTGCCCAAGATTGGTGCGCACCAAGGAGCGCTCCGAAGTGCGCTCCAAGGTGCGCGCGAAGTCGAAAGTTGGGTTAATTGTCCGGTTTGCCTCGGGTGCGCACCTTGCGTGCACCTTCGCCAGGGTGGGCGCCTTGGTGCGCACACCTTGGCTGGGCTGCGCACACCTTGGCACCCGCGTTTCCTTCATTTTAAATTTTTTTTTTTTACAATCTCTCAAGTGGGAAATTCTATAATCTCAACTTTTTTTGCCTTTTCAGGAAACTTTTGAATGGAGCGCATCATTGGTGCGCTCCGAAGTGTGCTCCAAAGCTCTCTCCAGCTGCGTGCACCTGCCCCGGCCGCGCACCCGGCCCCGCCCAGCTTCGCTCACCTGTCCCGGGCGTCTGGTGCGGAACCTTAGAGTAAGAAACATCACCGTGCACCTTGGCCAACGTGCGCGACTCGACCGAGCGCGCACTGGCCGAGGTGCACACCGATTTCACCTGGGTGCGCGCGCAGCACCTCGGGCGCACCGGGGTGCGCGCACAACGCCCGGGTTGCACCGTGGCCTGTGTGCTCGGGGCGCCTCGGGTGCGCGCTCGGTGTCGCCCCCGCGCGCGCGGTAGTGCGGGCAGCGCACCCCGGCCCGGCCCGGCCCCGACGAGAACGCAAACGGGCAAAAGGTTTATTCAAATAGCATTGCGACGCCCGGCGAAAAACTAAAAAAGGGTGCAACACCGGGACTTCCCGGGAGGTCACCCATCCCAGTACTACTCCGGCCCAAGCGCGCTTAACTGCGGAGTTCTGATGGGATCCGGTGCACTAACGCTGGTATGATCGCACCCGTTATGAGCTTGTCGCAGTGTGTACTTAGCAAACCGCGACCCACGTGCGAATCCACCCCGGCCACCCACCCCCGTCGAGGTGCACACCCTCCCTCGCGAAGTGCGCCCCGTTCGCCAAGTGTGAGCCCTGCCCGGGTGCGCGCACCTTGCTAGGGCGTCGGGTGTGCACCCGGCCCGGCCTACGTGCGTGCACCTGGAGGGGGCGTCGTGTGCGTGCAGTGTCCCGTCTGCAACGCGGTGCCCACACACCACCTCGGGCGCAACGACCTGCGCTCACATGTGGGCCGAGTGCACCTTGGTGCATGTTCGGGGCGCCTCGGGTGCACGCTCGATCTTGCCCCGGTGCACCAAGGCGCTCGGTTTGCCCCGGGTGCGCACTTGGTGCAAGGTGGGCACCCAAAATAGGGATCAAGCACCAAAACACAAGTTTCGGGATGCAAAATGGGACCCAAGGACCACAAATGCGTTCCAAGACCCATGATGGGTCCACGAGAACAAAAATGTGTTCCGAGACTTAATAAACAAATATTGGGTTTTAGGAGAAGAAACATGCTCTGATGCCCAAAACGAGAATCGACCCCGAAAAGGCCACAGGCCAAAAGTGGGATGCGAGACAAAAAAAAATGGGACCCGAGGACCAAAATTGGGTTCCCAGGTCGAAGACAGGGCAACCGGACAAGAAACGACCTCTAAGGCTCGAAATGAGTCCCGACGACTAAAACTTGACAAGAAGCACCCATCAGGCACCCAACTCGACACCCATGGGATGCCGACCCACCCGGGCTTCCACCTAGCACACCTTGGCACCCACCCACCCTCGCACCCAACCTCGCACCCAACTTAGCACCTTTGAACCCACATTGGCACTCACCCTGACCCTGGCACCTTGGAACCCACATTGGCACTCACCTTGACCCTGGCACCCACCTTTGCACTCACCTTGGGACCCACCCTGGCTCCCACCTCGGCACCCACCCAGACACCCACCTTGGTTCCTTGGCACCCACCTTGGATCCTTGGCACCCACCCCGACACCCACCTTGGCACGCAACTTGGCTACTTGCCACCCACCTTGGCTCCTTGACGCCCACCCCGACAACCACCCCGTGACCTACCCTGGCTAGGGTTGGTGCACACCCACCCTGGTGCCCACCTTGGCACCCACCCTATGACCCACCTTGGCACGCACCTTAGTACCCACCCCGTTACCCACCCTAGGACCCACCCCGTGACCCACCTTGGCCAGGGTGGGTGCACCCACCCTGGTGCCCACCTTGGCACCCACCCATCCTAGCACCCAGCCTGTGACCGGGCTTGGAACCCAACCTTGCACCCGCACCCGTCTTGGCCAGTGTGGGTGCGCACCCATCCTGGCACCCACGTTGTGACACACCCTTTAACCCACGCACCCTAGCACCCACGTTGGCACCCACCTTGGAACCCAACCTAGCAACTTGGCACCCACCCCGTGACCCACCTTGGCATCCACCATAGCAGTCGCCGACTTGGCACCCACCTCGGCACCCACCTTGACACTTGTGGACCCACCTTGCCACTCACCCTAGCATCGACCCATCCTAGCACCCACCCTGGCACCTTTGCACCCTAGCACTCACCCATCCTAGCACCTAACCTGTGACCCACCTTGACACTCACCCTCGCACCCACCTTGGAACCCAACCTAGCACCCACCCACCCTGACACCAACCCTAGCACCTACCCACCCTTGCACCCACCCTGTGACCCATCTTGGCACCCACCCATCCTACCACTCAACCTATCACCCACCTTCTCACCCACCTTGGCATCCACCTTAGCACCCACCCACACTGGCACCTTGGCACCCACCTCGGGCAAGGTGGGTGCACACCCACCCTGGCACCCAATTTAGAACCCACCGAGCATGTTACCCACCTTGGCACCCACATTGCAGCCCACCCTAGTACCCACCCTATGACCCACATTGGCATCCACACCCTAGCACCCAGGCACCTCGACACCCGCCTTGACACCCACCCTAGCACTGAACCTGTGACCCACCTTGGAACTCACCCTAGAACCCACCCACCCTGTGAACCACCTTGGCATCCACCTTAGCACCCACCCACCTTGGCACCCACTCTAGCACTCACCCATCCTAACACCCAACTTGTTACCCACCTTGGCACCCGCCCTCGCGTCCACCTTGAAACCCACCCTAGCACCCACCCACGCAGGAGCCCACCTTGGCACCCAACCTAACACCCACGCATCCTGGCACCCAACTTGTGACCCACCTTGGAACCCACCCTAGTACCCACCTTTGAACCCACTATATCACCAACCCACCTTGGCACCCACCCTATGACCCTCTTTGGAATCCACCCTAGCACGCACCCACCCTGGCACCCACCATGGAGCGCACCCTAGCACCCACCCACCTCGGCACGCACCTCAACACCCACCTTGGTGTGCGCACTGCGCCAACCTCTCAAAGACCCTATGTGGTGCGCTCCAAAGTGTACACCTTTGGTGCGCTCCAAGGTGCGCACCTTTGGTGCACACCGAGGTGCACACCAAAGTGTGCACCGAGGTGAGCACCAAAGTGCACTCCAGGGTGCACACCAAGGCGTGCACCTTTGGTGCGGTCAATGCAAACGAATTCGGAAGTTGGGGTCGATGTCCTAATCGCTGCTGCAGACTACACGTATGAGAATCGGACAAATAGCTTTATATAGGGGAGGTGTTGCGTTTGATGGGTCGACTCCCCTGGTTGTGTGCACTGCACCAACTTCAAAGACCCTGTCTTGTTTAAGAAGTCAAAAGTTGGGGTGGATGTCCTAATCATTGCTGCAGTCTACGCATGTATGAGAATCAGACAAATAGCTTATATAGGGGAGGTGTTGCATTCGGTGGGTTGACTCCCCTGGTTGTGCGCACTGCGCCAACCTCAAAGACCCCGCATAGCAGAAGAAGTCGGAAGTCGGATTTTGGTGAGCACCAAGGCGTGCACCTTTGGTGCGGTCAACGCAGACGAATTCAGAAGTTGGGGTGGATGTCCTAATCGTTGTTGCAGGCTACACATGTATGAGAATCAGACAAATAGCTTATATAGGGGAGGTGTTGGGTTTGATGGGTCAACTCCCTTGGTTGTGCGCATTACGCCAACCTCAAAGACCTTGTTTTCGTTAAGAAGTCAAAAGTTGGGGTCAATGTCCTAATGGCTCCTGCAGGCTACACATGTATGAGAATCGGACAAATAGCTTATATAGGGGAGGTGTTGGGTTTGATGGGTCGACTCCCCTGGTTGTGCGCATTACGTCAACCTCAAAGACCTTGTTTTCGTTAAGAAGTCAAAAGTTGGGGTCGATGTCCTAATTGCTCCTGTAGACTACACATGTATGAGAATCAGACAAATAGCTTATATAGGGGAGGTGTTGGGTTTGATGGGTTGACTCCCCTAGTTGTTCGCATTACACCAACCTCAAAGACCTTGTTTTCGTTTAGAAGCCGAAAGTTGGGGTCGATGTCCTAATTGCTCCTGCAGGCTACGCATGTATGAGAATCAGACAAATAGCTTATATAGGGGAGGTGTTGGGTTTGATGGGTCGACTCCCCTGGTTGTGCGCATTGCGCCAACCTCAAAGACCCTGCATTGCGGATGAAGTCGAAAGTCAGAGTTTGGTGTGCTACAAGGTGTGGTCGAAGGTGCTCACCTAGGTGTGCACCTTTGGAGCACAGGAAAAGTGCCCTCCAAAAGTGCGCACCTTTGGAGTGCACAAAAGTGCCCTCCAAAAGTGCGCACCTTTGGAGCGCAGAAAAGTGCCCTCCAAAAAGTGCCCTCCAAAAGTGCGCACCTTTGGAGCGCAGAAAAGTGCCCTCCAAAAAGTGCCCTCCAAAAGTGCGCACCTTTGGAGCGCAGAAAAGTGCCCTCCAAAAAGTGCCCTCCAAAAGTGCGCACCTTTGGAGCGCAGAAAAGTGCCCTCCAAAAGTGCGCACCTTTGGAGCGCAGAAAAGTGCCCTCCAAAAAGTGCCCTCCAAAAGTGCGCACCTTTGGAGCGCAGAAAAGTGCCCTCCAAAAAGTGCCCTCCAAAAGTGCGCACCTTTGGAGCGCAGAAAAGTGCCCTCCAAAAAGTGCCCTCCAAAAGTGCGCACCTTTGGAGCGCAGAAAAGTGCCCTCCAAAAAGTGCCCTCCAAAAGTGCGCACCTTTGGAGCGCAGAAAAGTGCCCTCCAAAAAGTGCCCTCCAAAAGTGCGCACCTTTGGAGCGCAGAAAAGTGCCCTCCAAAAGTGCGCACCTTTGGAGCGCACAAAAGTGCCCTCCAAAAGTGCGCACTTTTGGTGCGCACCAAGGCGCTGGTTCGGTCGTTGCAGGCGAGTTCGGAAGTTGGGGTCGATGTCCTGAGCGGAGGTGCAAACTACACAGGTGTCGGAATCGGACAAATAGCTTATATAGGGGAGGTGTATGCTTCGATGGGTCGACTCCCCAGGTTGAGCGCACCGCGCCAACCTCAAAGACCCTACGGTATGGATGAAGTCGGAAGTTGGGTCCGATGACCAATTCGATTAGTAGGTATGCTCATGAGGTCGGAATTTGGGTCCGATGACCTGCCATGTGCAGGAAGGCGAATGTTGACACTGTGCGTTGCAAGGTGCACACCAAGGCGCTGGTGCGGTCTTTTTAGTCGAGTTCGGAAGTTGGGGTCGATGTCCTGATCGGAGGTGCAAGCTACACAGGTGTGGGAATCGGACAAATAGCTTATATAGGGGAGGTGTATGCTTCGTTGGGTCGACTCCCCGGGTTGAGCGCACCGCGCCAACCTCAAAGACCCTACGGTATGGATGAAGTCGGAAGTTGGGTCCGATGACCGATTCGATATGTAGGCATACTCGCGAGGTCGGAATTTGGGTCCGATGACCTGCCACGTGCAGGAAGGCGAATGTTGGCACTGTGCGTTGCAAGGTGCGCACCAAGGCGCTGGTTCGGTCGTTGGAGGCGAGTTCGGAAGTTGGGGTCGATGTCTTGATCGGAGGTGCAAACTACACAGGTGTGGGAATCGGACAAATAGCTTATATAGGGGAGGTGTATGCTTCGTTGGGTCGACTCCCCGGGTTGAGCGCACCGCGCCAACCTCAAAGACCCTACGGTATGGATGAAGTCGGAAGTTGGGTCCGATGACCGATTCGATATGTAGGCATACTCGCGAGGTCGGAATTTGGGTCCGATGACCTGCCATGTGCAGGAAGGCGAATGTTGGGACTGTGCGTCGCAAGGTGCGCACCAAGGCGCTGGTGCCGTCGTTGCAGTCGAGTTCGGAAGTTGGGGTCGATGTCCTGGTCAGAGGTGCAAACTACACAGGTGTGGGAATCGGACAAATAGCTTATATAGGGGAGGTGTATGCTTCGATGGGTCGACTCCCTGGGTTGAGCGCACCGCGCCAACCTCAAAGACCCTACAGTATGGATGAAGTCGGAAGTTGGGTCCGATGACCGATTCGATACGTAGGCATATTGGCGAGGTCTGAATTTGTGTCCGATGACCTGCCATGCGCAGGAAGGCGGAATTTGGGTCCGATGACCGAGTTGATGGCGTGCCATGCGCAGAAAGGCGGAATTTGGGTCCGATGACCGAGTTGATGTTGATGGCCCGCCATGCACAGGAAGGCGGAATTTGGGTCCGATGACCGATTTGAAGGCGTGCCATACGCAAAAAGGCGGAGTTTGGGTCCGATGACCGAGTTGATATTGATGGCCCGCCATGCGCAGGAAGGCGGAATTTGGGTCCGATGACCTGACATACGCATGGAGTCCGACTCGGGGGCCGATGTTCGATTCGATGACTTGCATTGTGGGTAAAGTCGGAAGTTGTGGTCTTTGACCCGATTCGATGACCAGACTTCGGCTGCTTGAGAATCGGACAAATAACTTATATAGGGGAGGTAGTGTTCTCGAGCATCCTCCCCCCGTGCCCGTTTATGTCGATTGATGCTGGTGCTCGACTGGTTGGAGCGCTCGGATGCAAAAATCTTGCACCAGGATTTATCGATTGTGATGGACACGGCAAGTCTCCTGATTGCTATGCAGGAGCTCATCGTGAATCTCTATGCGGCCTTGGTATGGACTCGACCTGCGGAATGGTTCGGCAATGGTAGTCGCTCCAACACGTCCTTGCAATGGCCACAGAGGTGATTCGACTAGAGCTCCAGTCTAGCTTTTGGGTTGCTTGGCGGACTGGTATAGCCGCGATCGAGTTCCGGCCATGAACGTTTTAGATAGCTCTTGGGCTTTCTGGGACGGAAGTCGGAAGTTTGGGCTGTTGTCCGATTTGATGACCATTCTTCGGATGTGTGAGAATCGGACAAATAACTTATATAGGGGACTGTGTTGTCTCACGCAGCCCCCTCCGTGCCCCTCTATCTCGACCGATGTTGGTGCTTGAAAGGGTTGGGATCGCTCGGATTTATAAACGTGCACCACCATTTGTCGAGTGTGAGGGACGCGGCAGGTCTCCTAAATGCTATGCGGGCGCTCTCTGAGAATCTCTATCCGGCCTCGACACAGACTAGTCTTGCTGAATGGTTTGGCACTGGTAGTCGATCCAACACGTCGTTGTTGTGGCCGCCTAGGCGATTCGATTCGAGCCCCCGTCTAGCTTTTGGGTTGCTTGGCGGATTTTGCCCTATCCGCAAGTGAGCTCGGTCCCTAAACGTTCGAGAAACCCGATTGCTATGCGCCGACTCTCTTTCTTGCGAGCCTCCATCTAGCTTTTGGGTCTCTACGGAACGGAAGTCGGAATCTGGGACCGTTGTTTGATTCGACGAGGCAGACTACGGTTGTGCGAGAATCGGACAAATAACTTATATAGGGGAGGTGTTGACTGGAGCATTCTCCCCCGTGCCCCTCTAACTCGACCAATGCTGGCGCTCGAACGGTGGTAGCGCTCGGATTTTCATTGAGCGCCAGCATTGGTCGATTTAGAGGGGCATGCGAGATTCCCGAATGCTATGCGAGGGCTCTAACGGAAATGTCTATTGGTTTCGGTATGGATGCAATTGCGAGTGGTTCGGCAAAGGTAGTCGTTCCGATGCGTCCATGTCGTGGCCAAATCGATAATTCGATTTGAGCCCTCGTATAGCATTTGGGTCTCTCGATGTGATTCCGCATTCCAGTCCCTTTGGGCACTGCTTGAGCCGCATCCCAGGGGGTTCCCTTCCCAATAATCTGCCTCGCAACCCGATTGCTATGCGGTGAGGCTCCTCGGCCGCCTCGGAACTATCTGTGTATCAGACGCATCGCGGGATAAGGGGTTGGCAACGGTAGTCGCCCCAAGCGCGTCCGATGCTTGGACCATTCCGAGGCGGCCCTGAAGCCTCTTCCGTCTAGCCGTTGGGTCCTTCTCGCCGCATCCCTCGCCTCGCACCCCGATTGCTATGCGGTGAGGCTCCTCGGCCGCCTCGGAACTATCTGTGTATCGGACGCGTCGCGGGATAAGGGGTTGTCACTGGTAGTCGCCCCAAGCGCGTCCGATGCTTGGACCATTCCGAGGCGGCCCTGAAGCCTCTTCCGTCTAGCCGTTGGGTCCTTCTCGCCGCATCCCTCGCCTCGCACCCCGATTGCTATGCGGTGAGGCTCCTCGGCCGCCTCGGAACTATCTGTGTATCGGACGCGTCGCGGGATAAGGGGTTGTCATTGGTAGTCGCCCCAAGCGCGTCCGATGCTTGGACCATTCCGAGGCGGCCCTGAAGCCTCTTCCGTCTAGCCGTTGGGTCCTTCTCGCCGCATCCCTCGCCTCGCACCCCGATTGCTATGCGGTGAGGCTCCTCGGCCGCCTCGGAACTATCTGTGTATCGGACGCGTCGCGGGATAAGGGGTTGTCACTGGTAGTCGCCCCAAGCGCGTCCGATGCTTGGACCATTCCGAGGCGGCCCTGAAGCCTCTTCCGTCTAGCCGTTGGGTCCTTCTCGCCGCATCCCTCGCCTCGCACCCCGATTGCTATGCGGTGAGGCTCCTCGGCCGCCTCGGAACTATCTGTGTATCGGACGCGTCGCGGGATAAGGGGTTGTCACTGGTAGTCACCCCAAGCGCGTTCGATGCTTGGACCATTCCGAGGCGGCCCTGAAGCCTCTTCCGTCTAGCCGTTGGGTCCTTCTCGCCGCATCCCTCGCCTCGCACCCCGATTGCTATGCGGTGAGGCTCCTCGGCCACCTTGGAACTATCTGTGTATCGGACGCGTCGCGGGATAAGGGGTTGTCACTGGTAGTCGCCCCAAGCGCGTCCGATGCTTAGACCATTCCGAGGCGGACCCGAAGCCTCTTCCGTCTAGCCGTTGGGTCCTTCTCGCCGCATCCTTCGCCTCGCACCCCGATTGCTATGCGGTGAGGCTCCTCGGCCGCCTCGGAACTATCTGTGTATCGGACGCGTCGCGGGATAAGGGGTTGTCACTGGTAGTCGCCCCAAGCGCGTCCGATGCTTGGACCATTCCGAGGCGGACCCGAAGCCTCTTCCGTCTAGCCGTTGGGTCCTTCTCGCCGCATCCCTCGCCTCGCACCCCGATTGCTATGCGGTGAGGCTCCTCGGCCGCCTTGGAACTATCTGTGTATCGGACGCGTCGCGGGATAAGGGGTTGTCACTGGTAGTCGCCCCAAGCGCGTCCGATGCTTGGACCATTCTGAGGCGGACCCGAAGCCTCTTCCGTCTAGCCGTTGGGTCCTTCTCGCCGCATCCCTCGCCTCGCACCCCGATTGCTATGCGGTGAGGCTCCTCGGCCGCCTTGGAACTATCTGTGTATCGGACGCGTCGCGGGATAAGGGGTTGTCACTGGTAGTCGCCCCAAGCGCGTCCGATGCTTGGACCATTCCGAGGCGGACCCGAAGCCTCTTCCGTCTAGCCGTTGGGTCCTTCTCGCCGCATCCCTCGCCTCGCACCCCGATTGCTATGCGGTGAGGCTCCTCGGCCGCCTTGGAACTATCTGTGTATCGGACGCGTCGCGGGATAAGGGGTTGTCACTGGTAGTCGCCCCAAGCGCGTCCGATGCTTGGACCATTCCGAGGCGGCCCCGAAGCCTCTTCCGTGTAGCCGTTGGGTCCTTCTCGCCGCATCCCTCGCCTCGCACCCCGATTGCTATGCGGTGAGGCTCCTCGGCCGCCTTGGAACTATCTGTGTATCGGACGCGTCGCGGGATAAGGGGTTGTCACTGGTAGTCGCCCCAAGCGCGTCCGATGCTTGGACCATTCCGAGGTGGCCCCGAAGCCTCTTCCGTGTAGCCGTTGGGTCCTTCTCGCCGCATCCCTCGCCTCGCACCCCGATTGCTATGCGGTGAGGCTCCTCGGCCGCCTTGGAACTATCTGTGTATCGGACGCGTCGCGGGATAAGGGGTTGTCACTGGTAGTCGCCCCAAGCGCGTCCGATGCTTGGACCATTCCGAGGCGGACCTGAAGCCTCTTCCCTCTAGCCGTTGGGGCTTTCTCGCCGCATCCCTCGCCTCGCACCCTGATTGCTATGCTGTGAGGCTCCTCGGCCGCCTTGGAACTATCTGTGTATCGGACGCATCGCGGGATAAGGGGTTGGCAGTGGTAGTCGCCCCAAGCGCATCCGATGCTTGGACCATTCCGAGGCGGCCCTGCAGCCTCTTCCGTCTAGCCGTTGGGGCCATCTCGCCGCATCCCCCACCTCGCACCACGATTGCTATGCGGTGAGGCTCCTTGGCCGCCTCGGAACTATCTGTGTATCGGACGCATCGCGGGATAAGGGGTTGTCACTGGTAGTCGCCCCAAGCGCGTCCGATGCTTGGACTATTCCGAGGCGGCCCTGCAGCCTCTTCCGTCTAGCCGTTGGGGCCATCTCGCTGCATCCCCCACCTCCTCGGCCGCCTCGGAACTATCTGTGTATCGAACGCATCGCGGGATAAGGGGTTGGCAGTGGTAGTCGCCCCAAGCGCGTCCGATGCTTGGACTATTCCGAGGCAGCCCTGCAGCCTCTTCCGTCTAGCCTTTGGGGCCATCTCGCCGCATCCCTCGCCTCGCACCCCGATTGCTATGCGGTGAGGCTCCTCGGCCGCCTGGGAACTATCTTCGTATCGGACGCATCGCGGGATAAGGGGTTGTCACTGGTAGTCGCCCCAAGCGCGTCCGATGCTTGGACTATTCCGAGGCGGCCCTGTGGCCTCTTCCGTCTAGCCGTTGGGGCCATCTCGCCGCATCCCCCACCTCGCACCCCGATTGCTATGCGGTGAGGCTCTTCGGCCGCCTTGGAACTATCTTCGTATCGGACGCATTGCGGGATAAGGGGTTGTCACTGGTAGTGGCCCCAAGCGCGTCCGATGCTTGGACTATTCCGAGGCGGCCCTGCAGCCTCTTCCGTCTAGCCGTTGGGGCCATCTCGCCGCATCCCCCACCTCGCACCCCGATTGCTATGCGGTGAGGCTCCTCGGCCGCCTTGGAACTATCTTCGTATCGGACGCATCGCGGGATAAGGGGTTGTCACTGGTAGTCGCCCCAAGCGCGTCCGATGCTTGGACTATTCCGACGCGGCCCTGTGGCCTCTTCCGTCTAGCCGTTGGGGCCATCTCGCCGCATCCCCCACCTCGCACCCCGATTGCTATGCGGTGAGGCTCCTCGGCCGCCTTGGAACCATCTTCGTATCGGACGCATCGCGGGATAGGGGGCTGTCACTGGTAGTCGCCCCAAGCGTGTCCGATGCTTGGACCATTCCTAGGCGGCCCTGAAGCCTCTTCCGTCTAGCCGTTGGGGCCTTCCCGCCCCATCCCTCGCCTCGCACCCCCGATTGCTATGCGGTGAGGCTCCTCGGCCGCCTTGGAACCATCTGTGTATCGGACGCATCGCGGGATAAGGGGTTGGCACTGGCAGTCGCCCCAAGCGCGTCCGATGCTTGGACCATTCCGAGGTGGCCCTGAAGCCTCTTCCGTCTAGCCGTTGGGGCCTTCCCGCCCCATCCCTCGCCTCGCACCCCGATTGATATGCGGTGAGGCTCCTCGGCCGCCTTGGAACTATCTGTGTATCGGACGCATCGCGGGATAAGGGGTTGGCACTGGTAGTCGTCCCAATCGCATCCGATGCTTGGACCATTCCGA
>NW_026728855.1:662500-695000 GCF_030272615.1 Cryptomeria japonica | reverse complement strand
CTTTCCGTCCGAGAGTTTAGTGAGGCTTTTTACCGTTGCAGCTCCCCATGTCCGAACTGGGGATTTCTGGGTAGGGGCTTCGGGTGCGCATTACATTTTTGCCCAAGCGTCCAGTGGGGTTTCTGGTGCGCTCCGAAGTGGGGTTATTGGAGCGCATCAAAGGTGCGCAATGCTGGTGCGAACCCGGGAGCGCTCCGATGTGTGCTCCAAGGTGCGGCGTGCACGAAGTCCGAGCCCGGTTTGCCCCGGGTGCGCACCTCGCGTGCACCTTCGCCGGGGTGAGCACCTTGGTGTGCAGACCTTGGTTGGGTTGCGCGCCCTGGTGCGCACCAAGGAGCGCTCTGAAGTGTGCTCCAAGGTGCGGCGTGCACGAAGTCGGAGCCCGGTTTGCCCCGGGTGTGCACCTCGGGTGCGCACCTCGCGTGCACCTTCGCTGCGGTGGGCACCTTGGCTGGGTTGCGCGCCTTGGTGGGCACCATGCAGTGCACGAAGTCGGAGCCCGGATTGCCCCGGGCGCGCACCTCCGCCAGGGTGGGCACCTTGGTGCGCACAACTTGCCTGGGCTGCGCACCAGGAAGGGCTCAAGATGGCACCCGCGTTCCGTTTTTTTCACTATCTTTCAGAACGGAAATTTTAAAATCTCGTTTTTTTTTGCCTTTTCTGGAAATTAGTGAAGGCAGCGCATCAAAGGTGCGCAACGCTGGTGCGAACCTGGGAGCGCTCCGATGTGTGCTCCAAGGTGCGGCGTGCACGAAGTCGGACCCCGGTTTGCCCCGGGTGCGCACCTCGCGTGCACCTTGGTGCGCACACCTTGGCTGGGTTGCGCGCCCTGGTGGGCACCATGGTGCGCACCAAGGAGCGCTCCGAAGTGTGCTCCAAGGTGCGGCGTGCACGAAGTCGGAGCCCGGTTTGCCCCGGGTGCGCACCTCGCGTGCACCTTCGCCGCGGTGGGCACCATGGCGTGCACGAAGTCGGAGCCCGGTTTGCCCCGGGTGCGCACCTCGCGTGCACCTTCGCCGGGGTGGGCACCTTGGTGTGCAGACCTTGGCTGGGTTGCGCGCCCTGGTGGGCACCATGGTGCGCACCAAGGAGCGCTCCGAAGTGTGCTCCAAGGTGCGGCCTGCACGAAGTCGGAGCCCGGTTTGCCCCGGGTGTGCACCTCGGGTGGGCACCTTGGTGCGCATGCCTTGCCTGGGCTGCGCACCAGGGCGGGCTCAAGATGGCACCCGCGTTCCTTTTTTTTCACTATCTTTCAAAACGGAAATTTTAAAATCTCATTTTTTTTTGCCTTTTTCTGGAAATTAGTGAAGGCAGCGCATCAAAGGTGCGCACCTCGCTGCCCACCACGGTGCGCAACGCCGGTGGGCACCCGGGAGTGCTTCGAAGTGTGCTCCAAGGTGCTGCGTGCACGTTGTCGGAGCCCGGTTTGCCCCGGGTGCGCACCTCGCGTGCACCTTCGTCGGGGTGGGCACCTTGGCTGGGTTTGCCCCGGCTGCGCTCCGAAGCGGGGTTATTGGAGCGCCGCCTCTTTTTTTGTCGGAGCGTTTGGTGGGGTTTCTCGCATTGGCTCTTCCGAGGCCCGGTTGCCACCCTGGCGCGCACGAAGTCGGAAGTAGGGTTAATTGCCCGGGTGCGCACCTTTGCCAGGGTGGGCACCTTACCTGGGCTGCGCACCAGGGCGGGCTCAAGATGGCACGCGCGTTCCGTTTTTTTCACTATCTTTCAAAACGGAAATTTTAAAATCTCCTTTTTTTTTTGCCTTTTCTGGAAATTAGTGAAGGCAGCGCATCAAAGGTGCGCACCTCGCTGCCCACCTTGGTGTGCTCTGAGGTGCGCACCCGGGAGCGCTACGAAGTGTGCTCCAAGGTGCGGCGTGCACGTTGTCGGAGCCCGGTTTGCCCCGGGTGCGCACCTCGCCTGCACCTTGGCCGGGGTGGGCACCTTGGCTGGGTTTGCCCAGGGTGCGCTCCGAAGCGGGGTTACTGGAGCGCCCCCTCTTTTTTTGTCAGAGCGTTTGGTGGGGTTTCTCGCATTGGCTCTTCCCAGGCCCGGTTGTTGGGTGCGCTCCCACCCTGGCGCGCGCGAAGTTGGAAGTTGGGTTAATTGCCCGGGCGCGCACCTTCGCCAGGGTGGGCACCTTGGTGCGCACACCTTGGCTGGGCTGCGCACCAGGGCGGGCTCAAGATGGCACCAGCATTCCCTTTTTCTCACTATCTTTCAAAACGGAAATTTTAAAATCTCGTTTTTTTTTTGCCTTTTATGGAAATTAGTGAAGGCATCGCATCAAAGGTGCGCACCTCGCTGCCCACCTTGGTGTGCTCCGAGGTGCCCACCACGGTGCGCAACGCCGGTGCGAACCCGGGAGCGCCCCGATGTGTGCTCCAAGGTGCGGCGTGCACGAAGTCGGACCCCGGTTTGCCCCGGGTGCGCACCTCGCGTGCACCTTGGTGCGCACACCTTGGCTGGGTTGCGCGGCCTGGTGGGCACCATGGTGCGCACCAAGGAGCGCTCCGAAGTGTGCTCCAAGGTGCGGCGTGCACGAAGTCGGAGCCCGGTTTGCCCCGGGTACGCACCTCGCGTGCACCTTCGCCGGGGTGGGCACCTCGGCTGGGTTGTGCGCCCTGGTGCGCACCAAGGAGCGCTCCGAAGTGTGCTCCAAGGTGCGGCGTGCACGAAGTCGGAGCCCGGTTTGCCCCGGGTGCGCACCTTCGCCGCGGTGCGCACCATGGCGTGCACGAAGTCGGAGCCCGGTTTGCCCCGGGTGCGCACCTCGCGTGCACCTTCGGCGGGGTTGCGCGCCCTGGTGGGCACCATGGTGCGCACCAAGGAGCGCTCCGAAGTGTGCTCCAAGGTGCGGCGTGCACGAAGTCGGAGCCCGGTTTGCCCCGGGTGCGCACCTCGCGTGCACCTTCGGCGGGGTTGCGCGCCCTGGTGGGCACCATGGTGCGCACCAAGGAGCGCTCCGAAGTGTGCTCCAAGGTGCGGCGTGCACGAAGTCGGAGCCCGGTTTGCCCCGGGTGCGCACCTCGCGTGCACCTTCGCCGCGGTGGGCACCATGGCGTGCACGAAGTCGGAGCCCGGTTTGCCCCGGGTGCGCACCTCGCGTGCACCTTCGCCGGGGTGGGCACCTCGGCTGGGTTGCGCGCCCTGGTGCGCACCAAGGAGCGCTCCGAAGTGTGCTCCAAGGTGCGGCGTGCACGAAGTCGGAGCCCGGTTTGCCCCGGGTGCGCACCTCGCGTGCACCTTCGCCAGGGTGGGCACCTCGGTGCGCACACCTTCTCAATGTTTTCTTGCCTTTTCTGGAAATTGGTGAAGGCAGCGCATCAAAGGTGCGCACCTCGGTGTGCTCCGAGGTGCGAACCCGAGAGCGCTCCGAGGTGCCCACGAAGTCGAAAGTCGGGTTAATTGCATTGTTTTCCCCGGGTGCGCTCCGAGGTGCGCAACATCGGCGCGCACCAAGGAGGGCTCCGAAGTGTGCTCCAAGGTGCGCACGATGGCGTGCACCTCTGGTGCGCACGATTCGGAGCTCGGTTTGACCGGGGTGCGCACACCTTGGCTGGGTTGCGCACCTTTTGTGCGCTCCAAGGTGCGCACGAAGTCGGAGCTCGGTTTGCCCCGGGTGCGCACCTTCGCCAGGGTGCGCACCTTGATGCGCACGCCTTGGCTGGGCTGCGCACCTTGGTGGGCGCCATGGTGCGCACCTTTCGTGCGCTCCAAGGTGCGCACGAAGTCGGAGCTCGGTTTGCCCCGGGTGCGCACCTTGGTGGGCGCCATGGTGCACTCCGAGGTGCCCAAGATTGGTGCGCACCAAGGAGCGCTCCGAAGTGCGCTCCAAGGTGCGCGCGAAGTCGAAAGTTGGGTTAATTGTCCGGTTTGCCTCGGGTGCGCACCTTGCGTGCACCTTCGCCAGGGTGGGCGCCTTGGTGCGCACACCTTGGCTGGGCTGCGCACACCTTGGCACCCGCGTTTCCTTCATTTTAAATTTTTTTTTTTTACAATCTCTCAAGTGGGAAATTCTATAATCTCAACTTTTTTTGCCTTTTCAGGAAACTTTTGAATGGAGCGCATCATTGGTGCGCTCCGAAGTGTGCTCCAAAGCTCTCTCCAGCTGCGTGCACCTGCCCCGGCCGCGCACCCGGCCCCGCCCAGCTTCGCTCACCTGTCCCGGGCGTCTGGTGCGGAACCTTAGAGTAAGAAACATCACCGTGCACCTTGGCCAACGTGCGCGACTCGACCGAGCGCGCACTGGCCGAGGTGCACACCGATTTCACCTGGGTGCGCGCGCAGCACCTCGGGCGCACCGGGGTGCGCGCACAACGCCCGGGTTGCACCGTGGCCTGTGTGCTCGGGGCGCCTCGGGTGCGCGCTCGGTGTCGCCCCCGCGCGCGCGGTAGTGCGGGCAGCGCACCCCGGCCCGGCCCGGCCCCGACGAGAACGCAAACGGGCAAAAGGTTTATTCAAATAGCATTGCGACGCCCGGCGAAAAACTAAAAAAGGGTGCAACACCGGGACTTCCCGGGAGGTCACCCATCCCAGTACTACTCCGGCCCAAGCGCGCTTAACTGCGGAGTTCTGATGGGATCCGGTGCACTAACGCTGGTATGATCGCACCCGTTATGAGCTTGTCGCAGTGTGTACTTAGCAAACCGCGACCCACGTGCGAATCCACCCCGGCCACCCACCCCCGTCGAGGTGCACACCCTCCCTCGCGAAGTGCGCCCCGTTCGCCAAGTGTGAGCCCTGCCCGGGTGCGCGCACCTTGCTAGGGCGTCGGGTGTGCACCCGGCCCGGCCTACGTGCGTGCACCTGGAGGGGGCGTCGTGTGCGTGCAGTGTCCCGTCTGCAACGCGGTGCCCACACACCACCTCGGGCGCAACGACCTGCGCTCACATGTGGGCCGAGTGCACCTTGGTGCATGTTCGGGGCGCCTCGGGTGCACGCTCGATCTTGCCCCGGTGCACCAAGGCGCTCGGTTTGCCCCGGGTGCGCACTTGGTGCAAGGTGGGCACCCAAAATAGGGATCAAGCACCAAAACACAAGTTTCGGGATGCAAAATGGGACCCAAGGACCACAAATGCGTTCCAAGACCCATGATGGGTCCACGAGAACAAAAATGTGTTCCGAGACTTAATAAACAAATATTGGGTTTTAGGAGAAGAAACATGCTCTGATGCCCAAAACGAGAATCGACCCCGAAAAGGCCACAGGCCAAAAGTGGGATGCGAGACAAAAAAAAATGGGACCCGAGGACCAAAATTGGGTTCCCAGGTCGAAGACAGGGCAACCGGACAAGAAACGACCTCTAAGGCTCGAAATGAGTCCCGACGACTAAAACTTGACAAGAAGCACCCATCAGGCACCCAACTCGACACCCATGGGATGCCGACCCACCCGGGCTTCCACCTAGCACACCTTGGCACCCACCCACCCTCGCACCCAACCTCGCACCCAACTTAGCACCTTTGAACCCACATTGGCACTCACCCTGACCCTGGCACCTTGGAACCCACATTGGCACTCACCTTGACCCTGGCACCCACCTTTGCACTCACCTTGGGACCCACCCTGGCTCCCACCTCGGCACCCACCCAGACACCCACCTTGGTTCCTTGGCACCCACCTTGGATCCTTGGCACCCACCCCGACACCCACCTTGGCACGCAACTTGGCTACTTGCCACCCACCTTGGCTCCTTGACGCCCACCCCGACAACCACCCCGTGACCTACCCTGGCTAGGGTTGGTGCACACCCACCCTGGTGCCCACCTTGGCACCCACCCTATGACCCACCTTGGCACGCACCTTAGTACCCACCCCGTTACCCACCCTAGGACCCACCCCGTGACCCACCTTGGCCAGGGTGGGTGCCTTGGTGCGCACAACTTGCCTGGGCTGCACACCAGGGCGGGCTCAAGATGGCACCCGCGTTCCGTTTTTTTCACTATCTTTCAAAACGGAAATTTTAAAATCTCATTTTTTTCTTTTTTTTGCCTTTTCTGGAAATTAGTGAAGGCAGCGCATCAAAGGTGCGCAATGCTGGTGCGAACCCGGGAGCGCTCCGATGTGTGCTCCAAGGTGCGGCGTGCACGAAGTCCGAGCCCGGTTTGCCCCGGGTGCGCACCTCGCGTGCACCTTCGCCGGGGTGAGCACCTTGGCTGGGTTGCGCGCCCTGGTGCGTACCAAGGAGCGCTCTGAAGTGTGCTCCAAGGTGCGGCGTGCACGAAGTCGGAGCCCGGTTTGCCCCGGGTGTGCACCTCGGGTGCGCACCTCGCGTGCACCTTCGCTGCGGTGGGCACCTTGGCTGGGTTGCGCGCCTTGGTGGGCACCATGCAGTGCACGAAGTCGGAGCCCGGTTTGCCCCGGGCGCGCACCTCCGCCAGGGTGGGCACCTTGGTGCGCACAACTTGCCTGGGCTGCGCATCAGGAAGGGCTCAAGATGGCACCCGCGTTCCGTTTTTTTCACTATCTTTCAGAACGGAAATTTTAAAATATCATTTTTTTTTGCCTTTTCTGGAAATTAGTGAAGGCAGCGCATCAAAGGTGCGCAACGCTGGTGCGAACCTGGGAGCGCTCCGATGTGTGCTCCAAGGTGCGGCGTGCACGAAGTCGGAGCCCGGTTTGCCTCGGGTGCGCCCTGGTGGGCACCATGGTGCGCACCAAGGAGCGCTCCGAAGTGTGCTCCAAGGTGCGGCCTGCACGAAGTCGGAGCCCGGTTTGCCCCGGGTGTGCACCTCGGGTGGGCACCTTGGTGCGCATGCCTTGCCTGGGCTGCGCACCAGGGCGGGCTCAAGATGGCACCCGCGTTCCTTTTTTTTCACTATCTTTCAAAACGGAAATTTTAAAATCTCATTTTTTTTTGCCTTTTTCTGGAAATTAGTGAAGGCAGCGCATCAAAGGTGCGCACCTCGCTGCCCACCACGGTGCGCAACGCCGGTGGGCACCCGGGAGTGCTTCGAAGTGTGCTCCAAGGTGCTGCGTGCACGTTGTCGGAGCCCGGTTTGCCCCGGGTGCGCACCTCGCGTGCACCTTCGTCGGGGTGGGCACCTTGGCTTGGTTTGCCCCGGCTGCGCTCCGAAGCGGGGTTATTGGAGCGCCGCCTCTTTTTTTGTCGGAGCGTTTGGTGGGGTTTCTCGCATTGGCTCTTCCGAGGCCCGGTTGCCACCCTGGCGCGCACGAAGTCGGAAGTAGGGTTAATTGCCCGGGTGCGCACCTTTGCCAGGGTGGCACCTTACCTGGGCTGCGCACCAGGGCGGGCTCAAGATGGCACGCGCGTTCCGTTTTTTTCACTATCTTTCAAAACGGAAATTTTAAAATCTCCTTTTTTTTTTGCCTTTTCTGGAAATTAGTGAAGGCAGCGCATCAAAGGTGCGCACCTCGCTGCCCACCTTGGTGTGCTCTGAGGTGCGCACCCGGGAGCGCTACGAAGTGTGCTCCAAGGTGCGGCGTGCACGTTGTCGGAGCCCGGTTTGCCCCGGGTGCGCACCTCGCCTGCACCTTGGCCGGGGTGGGCACCTTGGCTGGGTTTGCCCAGGGTGCGCTCCGAAGCGGGGTTACTGGAGCGCCCCCTCTTTTTTTGTCAGAGAGTTTGGTGGGGTTTCTCGCATTGGCTCTTCCCAGGCCCGGTTGTTGGGTGCGCTCCCACCCTGGCGCGCGCGAAGTTGGAAGTTGGGTTAATTGCCCGGGCGCGCACCTTCGCCAGGGTGGGCACCTTGGTGCGCAAACCTTGGCTGGGCTGCGCACCAGGGCGGGCTCAAGATGGCACCAGCATTCCCTTTTTCTCACTATCTTTCAAAACGGAAATTTTAAAATCTCGTTTTTTTTTTGCCTTTTATGGAAATTAGTGAAGGCATCGCATCAAAGGTGCGCACCTCGCTGCCCACCTTGGTGTGCTCCGAGGTGCCCACCACGGTGCGCAACGCCGGTGCGAACCCGGGAGCGCCCCGATGTGTGCTCCAAGGTGCGGCGTGCACGAAGTCGGACCCCGGTTTGCCCCGGGTGCGCACCTCGCGTGCACCTTGGTGCGCACACCTTGGCTGGGTTGCGCGGCCTGGTGGGCACCATGGTGCGCACCAAGGAGCGCTCCGAAGTGTGCTCCAAGGTGCGGCGTGCACGAAGTCGGAGCCCGGTTTGCCCCGGGTGCGCACCTTCGCCGCGGTGGGCACCATGGCGTGCACGAAGTCGGAGCCCGGTTTGCCCCGGGTGCGCACCTCGCGTGCACCTTCGCCGGGGTGGGCACCTCGGCTGGGTTGCGCGCCCTGGTGCGCACCAAGGAGCGCTCTGAAGTGTGCTCCAAGGTGCGGCGTGCACGAAGTCGGAGCCCGGTTTGCCCCGGGTGTGCACCTCGCGTGCACCTTCGCTGCGGTGGGCACCTTGGCTGGGTTGCGCGCCTTGGTGGGCACCATGCAGTGCACGAAGTCGGAGCCCGGTTTGCCCCGGGCGCGCACCTCCGCCAGGGTGGGCACCTTGGTGCGCACAACTTGCCTGGGCTGCGCACCAGGAAGGGCTCAAGATGGCACCCGCGTTCCGTTTTTTTCACTATCTTTCAGAACGGAAATTTTAAAATATCGTTTTTTTTTGCCTTTTCTGGAAATTAGTGAAGGCAGCGCATCAAAGGTGCGCAACGCTGGTGCGAACCTGGGAGCGCTCCGATGTGTGCTCCAAGGTGCGGCGTGCACGAAGTCGGACCCCGGTTTGCCCCGGGTGCGCACCTCGCGTGCACCTTGGTGCGCACACCTTGGCTGGGTTGCGCGCCCTGGTGGGCACCATGGTGCGCACCAAGGAGCGCTCCGAAGTGTGCTCCAAGGTGCGGCGTGCACGAAGTCGGAGCCCGGTTTGCCCCGGGTGCGCACCTCGCGTGCACCTTCGCCGCGGTGGGCACCATGGCGTGCACGAAGTCGGAGCCCGGTTTGCCCCGGGTGCGCACCTCGCGTGCACCTTCGCCGGGGTGGGCACCTTAGTGTGCAGACCTTGGCTGGGTTGCGCGCCCTGGTGGGCACCATGGTGCGCACCAAGGAGCGCTCCGAAGTGTGCTCCAAGGTGCGGCCTGCACGAAGTCGGAGCCCGGTTTGCCCCGGGTGTGCACCTCGGGTGGGCACCTTGGTGCGCATGCCTTGCCTGGGCTGCGCACCAGGGCGGGCTCAAGATGGCACCCGCGTTCCTTTTTTTTCACTATCTTTCAAAACGGAAATTTTAAAATCTCATTTTTTTTTGCCTTTTTCTGGAAATTAGTGAAGGCAGCGCATCAAAGGTGCGCACCTCGCTGCCCACCACGGTGCGCAACGCCGGTGGGCACCCGGGAGTGCTTCGAAGTGTGCTCCAAGGTGCTGCGTGCACGTTGTCGGAGCCCGGTTTGCCCCGGGTGCGCACCTCGCGTGCACCTTCGTCGGGGTGGGCACCTTGGCTGGGTTTGCCCCGGCTGCGCTCCGAAGCGGGGTTATTGGAGCGCCGCCTCTTTTTTTGTCGGAGCGTTTGGTGGGGTTTCTCGCATTGGCTCTTCCGAGGCCCGGTTGCCACCCTGGCGCGCACGAAGTCGGAAGTAGGGTTAATTGCCCGGGTGCGCACCTTTGCCAGGGTGGGCACCTTACCTGGGCTGCGCACCAGGGCGGGCTCAAGATGGCACGCGCGTTCCGTTTTTTTCACTATCTTTCAAAACGGAAATTTTAAAATCTCCTTTTTTTTTTGCCTTTTCTGGAAATTAGTGAAGGCAGCGCATCAAAGGTGCGCACCTCGCTGCCCACCTTGGTGTGCTCTGAGGTGCGCACCCGGGAGCGCTACGAAGTGTGCTCCAAGGTGCGGCGTGCACGTTGTCGGAGCCCGGTTTGCCCCGGGTGCGCACCTCGCCTGCACCTTGGCCGGGGTGGGCACCTTGGCTGGGTTTGCCCAGGGTGCGCTCCGAAGCGGGGTTACTGGAGCGCCCCCTCTTTTTTTGTCAGAGCGTTTGGTGGGGTTTCTCGCATTGGCTCTTCCCAGGCCCGGTTGTTGGGTGCGCTCCCACCCTGGCGCGCGCGAAGTTGGAAGTTGGGTTAATTGCCCGGGCGCGCACCTTCGCCAGGGTGGGCACCTTGGTGCGCACACCTTGGCTGGGCTGCGCACCAGGGCGGGCTCAAGATGGCACCAGCATTCCCTTTTTCTCACTATCTTTCAAAACGGAAATTTTAAAATCTCGTTTTTTTTTTGCCTTTTATGGAAATTAGTGAAGGCATCGCATCAAAGGTGCGCACCTCGCTGCCCACCTTGGTGTGCTCCGAGGTGCCCACCACGGTGTGCAACGCCGGTGCGAACCCGGGAGCGCCCCGATGTGTGCTCCAAGGTGCGGCGTGCACGAAGTCGGACCCCGGTTTGCCCCGGGTGCGCACCTCGCGTGCACCTTGGTGCGCACACCTTGGCTGGGTTGCGCGGCCTGGTGGGCACCATGGTGCGCACCAAGGAGCGCTCCGAAGTGTGCTCCAAGGTGCGGCGTGCACGAAGTCGGAGCCCGGTTTGCCCCGGGTACGCACCTCGCGTGCACCTTCGCCGGGGTGGGCACCTCGGCTGGGTTGCGCGCCCTGGTGCGCACCAAGGAGCGCTCCGAAGTGTGCTCCAAGGTGCGGCGTGCACGAAGTCGGAGCCCGGTTTGCCCCGGGTGCGCACCTTCGCCGCGGTGCGCACCATGGCGTGCACGAAGTCGGAGCCCGGTTTGCCCCGGGTGCGCACCTCGCGTGCACCTTCGGCGGGGTTGCGCGCCCTGGTGGGCACCATGGTGCGCACCAAGGAGCGCTCCGAAGTGTGCTCCAAGGTGCGGCGTGCACGAAGTCGGAGCCCGGTTTGCCCCGGGTGCGCACCTCGCGTGCACCTTCGGCGGGGTTGCGCGCCCTGGTGGGCACCATGGTGCGCACCAAGGAGCGCTCCGAAGTGTGCTCCAAGGTGCGGCGTGCACGAAGTCGGAGCCCGGTTTGCCCCGGGTGCGCACCTCGCGTGCACCTTCGCCGCGGTGGGCACCATGGCGTGCACGAAGTCGGAGCCCGGTTTGCCCCGGGTGCGCACCTCGCGTGCACCTTCGCCGGGGTGGGCACCTCGGCTGGGTTGCGCGCCCTGGTGCGCACCAAGGAGCGCTCCGAAGTGTGCTCCAAGGTGCGGCGTGCACGAAGTCGGAGCCCGGTTTGCCCCGGGTGCGCACCTCGCGTGCACCTTCGCCAGGGTGGGCACCTCGGTGCGCACACCTTCTCAATGTTTTCTTGCCTTTTCTGGAAATTGGTGAAGGCAGCGCATCAAAGGTGCGCACCTCGGTGTGCTCCGAGGTGCGAACCCGAGAGCGCTCCGAGGTGCCCACGAAGTCGAAAGTCGGGTTAATTGCATTGTTTTCCCCGGGTGCGCTCCGAGGTGTGCAACATCGGCGCGCACCAAGGAGGGCTCCGAAGTGTGCTCCAAGGTGCGCACGATGGCGTGCACCTCTGGTGCGCACGATTCGGAGCTCGGTTTGACCGGGGTGCGCACACCTTGGCTGGGTTGCGCACCTTTTGTGCGCTCCAAGGTGCGCACGAAGTCGGAGCTCGGTTTGCCCCGGGTGCGCACCTTCGCCAGGGTGCGCACCTTGATGCGCACGCCTTGGCTGGGCTGCGCACCTTGGTGGGCGCCATGGTGCGCACCTTTCGTGCGCTCCAAGGTGCGCACGAAGTCGGAGCTCGGTTTGCCCCGGGTGCGCACCTTGGTGGGCGCCATGGTGCACTCCGAGGTGCCCAAGATTGGTGCGCACCAAGGAGCGCTCCGAAGTGCGCTCCAAGGTGCGCGCGAAGTCGAAAGTTGGGTTAATTGTCCGGTTTGCCTCGGGTGCGCACCTTGCGTGCACCTTCGCCAGGGTGGGCGCCTTGGTGCGCACACCTTGGCTGGGCTGCGCACACCTTGGCACCCGCGTTTCCTTCATTTTAAATTTTTTTTTTTTACAATCTCTCAAGTGGGAAATTCTATAATCTCAACTTTTTTTGCCTTTTCAGGAAACTTTTGAATGGAGCGCATCATTGGTGCGCTCCGAAGTGTGCTCCAAAGCTCTCTCCAGCTGCGTGCACCTGCCCCGGCCGCGCACCCGGCCCCGCCCAGCTTCGCTCACCTGTCCCGGGCGTCTGGTGCGGAACCTTAGAGTAAGAAACATCACCGTGCACCTTGGCCAACGTGCGCGACTCGACCGAGCGCGCACTGGCCGAGGTGCACACCGATTTCACCTGGGTGCGCGCGCAGCACCTCGGGCGCACCGGGGTGCGCGCACAACGCCCGGGTTGCACCGTGGCCTGTGTGCTCGGGGCGCCTCGGGTGCGCGCTCGGTGTCGCCCCCGCGCGCGCGGTAGTGCGGGCAGCGCACCCCGGCCCGGCCCGGCCCCGACGAGAACGCAAACGGGCAAAAGGTTTATTCAAATAGCATTGCGACGCCCGGCGAAAAACTAAAAAAGGGTGCAACACCGGGACTTCCCGGGAGGTCACCCATCCCAGTACTACTCCGGCCCAAGCGCGCTTAACTGCGGAGTTCTGATGGGATCCGGTGCACTAACGCTGGTATGATCGCACCCGTTATGAGCTTGTCGCAGTGTGTACTTAGCAAACCGCGACCCACGTGCGAATCCACCCCGGCCACCCACCCCCGTCGAGGTGCACACCCTCCCTCGCGAAGTGCGCCCCGTTCGCCAAGTGTGAGCCCTGCCCGGGTGCGCGCACCTTGCTAGGGCGTCGGGTGTGCACCCGGCCCGGCCTACGTGCGTGCACCTGGAGGGGGCGTCGTGTGCGTGCAGTGTCCCGTCTGCAACGCGGTGCCCACACACCACCTCGGGCGCAACGACCTGCGCTCACATGTGGGCCGAGTGCACCTTGGTGCATGTTCGGGGCGCCTCGGGTGCACGCTCGATCTTGCCCCGGTGCACCAAGGCGCTCGGTTTGCCCCGGGTGCGCACTTGGTGCAAGGTGGGCACCCAAAATAGGGATCAAGCACCAAAACACAAGTTTCGGGATGCAAAATGGGACCCAAGGACCACAAATGCGTTCCAAGACCCATGATGGGTCCACGAGAACAAAAATGTGTTCCGAGACTTAATAAACAAATATTGGGTTTTAGGAGAAGAAACATGCTCTGATGCCCAAAACGAGAATCGACCCCGAAAAGGCCACAGGCCAAAAGTGGGATGCGAGACAAAAAAAAATGGGACCCGAGGACCAAAATTGGGTTCCCAGGTCGAAGACAGGGCAACCGGACAAGAAACGACCTCTAAGGCTCGAAATGAGTCCCGACGACTAAAACTTGACAAGAAGCACCCATCAGGCACCCAACTCGACACCCATGGGATGCCGACCCACCCGGGCTTCCACCTAGCACACCTTGGCACCCACCCACCCTCGCACCCAACCTCGCACCCAACTTAGCACCTTTGAACCCACATTGGCACTCACCCTGACCCTGGCACCTTGGAACCCACATTGGCACTCACCTTGACCCTGGCACCCACCTTTGCACTCACCTTGGGACCCACCCTGGCTCCCACCTCGGCACCCACCCAGACACCCACCTTGGTTCCTTGGCACCCACCTTGGATCCTTGGCACCCACCCCGACACCCACCTTGGCACGCAACTTGGCTACTTGCCACCCACCTTGGCTCCTTGACGCCCACCCCGACAACCACCCCGTGACCTACCCTGGCTAGGGTTGGTGCACACCCACCCTGGTGCCCACCTTGGCACCCACCCTATGACCCACCTTGGCACGCACCTTAGTACCCACCCCGTTACCCACCCTAGGACCCACCCCGTGACCCACCTTGGCCAGGGTGGGTGCCTTGGTGCGCACAACTTGCCTGGGCTGCACACCAGGGCGGGCTCAAGATGGCACCCGCGTTCCGTTTTTTTCACTATCTTTCAAAACGGAAATTTTAAAATCTCATTTTTTTCTTTTTTTTGCCTTTTCTGGAAATTAGTGAAGGCAGCGCATCAAAGGTGCGCAATGCTGGTGCGAACCCGGGAGCGCTCCGATGTGTGCTCCAAGGTGCGGCGTGCACGAAGTCCGAGCCCGGTTTGCCCCGGGTGCGCACCTCGCGTGCACCTTCGCCGGGGTGAGCACCTTGGCTGGGTTGCGCGCCCTGGTGCGTACCAAGGAGCGCTCTGAAGTGTGCTCCAAGGTGCGGCGTGCACGAAGTCGGAGCCCGGTTTGCCCCGGGTGTGCACCTCGGGTGCGCACCTCGCGTGCACCTTCGCTGCGGTGGGCACCTTGGCTGGGTTGCGCGCCTTGGTGGGCACCATGCAGTGCACGAAGTCGGAGCCCGGTTTGCCCCGGGCGCGCACCTCCGCCAGGGTGGGCACCTTGGTGCGCACAACTTGCCTGGGCTGCGCATCAGGAAGGGCTCAAGATGGCACCCGCGTTCCGTTTTTTTCACTATCTTTCAGAACGGAAATTTTAAAATATCATTTTTTTTTGCCTTTTCTGGAAATTAGTGAAGGCAGCGCATCAAAGGTGCGCAACGCTGGTGCGAACCTGGGAGCGCTCCGATGTGTGCTCCAAGGTGCGGCGTGCACGAAGTCGGAGCCCGGTTTGCCTCGGGTGCGCCCTGGTGGGCACCATGGTGCGCACCAAGGAGCGCTCCGAAGTGTGCTCCAAGGTGCGGCCTGCACGAAGTCGGAGCCCGGTTTGCCCCGGGTGTGCACCTCGGGTGGGCACCTTGGTGCGCATGCCTTGCCTGGGCTGCGCACCAGGGCGGGCTCAAGATGGCACCCGCGTTCCTTTTTTTTCACTATCTTTCAAAACGGAAATTTTAAAATCTCATTTTTTTTTGCCTTTTTCTGGAAATTAGTGAAGGCAGCGCATCAAAGGTGCGCACCTCGCTGCCCACCACGGTGCGCAACGCCGGTGGGCACCCGGGAGTGCTTCGAAGTGTGCTCCAAGGTGCTGCGTGCACGTTGTCGGAGCCCGGTTTGCCCCGGGTGCGCACCTCGCGTGCACCTTCGTCGGGGTGGGCACCTTGGCTTGGTTTGCCCCGGCTGCGCTCCGAAGCGGGGTTATTGGAGCGCCGCCTCTTTTTTTGTCGGAGCGTTTGGTGGGGTTTCTCGCATTGGCTCTTCCGAGGCCCGGTTGCCACCCTGGCGCGCACGAAGTCGGAAGTAGGGTTAATTGCCCGGGTGCGCACCTTTGCCAGGGTGGCACCTTACCTGGGCTGCGCACCAGGGCGGGCTCAAGATGGCACGCGCGTTCCGTTTTTTTCACTATCTTTCAAAACGGAAATTTTAAAATCTCCTTTTTTTTTTGCCTTTTCTGGAAATTAGTGAAGGCAGCGCATCAAAGGTGCGCACCTCGCTGCCCACCTTGGTGTGCTCTGAGGTGCGCACCCGGGAGCGCTACGAAGTGTGCTCCAAGGTGCGGCGTGCACGTTGTCGGAGCCCGGTTTGCCCCGGGTGCGCACCTCGCCTGCACCTTGGCCGGGGTGGGCACCTTGGCTGGGTTTGCCCAGGGTGCGCTCCGAAGCGGGGTTACTGGAGCGCCCCCTCTTTTTTTGTCAGAGAGTTTGGTGGGGTTTCTCGCATTGGCTCTTCCCAGGCCCGGTTGTTGGGTGCGCTCCCACCCTGGCGCGCGCGAAGTTGGAAGTTGGGTTAATTGCCCGGGCGCGCACCTTCGCCAGGGTGGGCACCTTGGTGCGCAAACCTTGGCTGGGCTGCGCACCAGGGCGGGCTCAAGATGGCACCAGCATTCCCTTTTTCTCACTATCTTTCAAAACGGAAATTTTAAAATCTCGTTTTTTTTTTGCCTTTTATGGAAATTAGTGAAGGCATCGCATCAAAGGTGCGCACCTCGCTGCCCACCTTGGTGTGCTCCGAGGTGCCCACCACGGTGCGCAACGCCGGTGCGAACCCGGGAGCGCCCCGATGTGTGCTCCAAGGTGCGGCGTGCACGAAGTCGGAGCCCGGTTTGCCCCGGGTGCGCACCTCGCGTGCACCTTCGCCGCGGTGGGCACCATGGCGTGCACGAAGTCGGAGCCCGGTTTGCCCCGGGTGCGCACCTCGCGTGCACCTTCGCCGGGGTGGGCACCTTAGTGTGCAGACCTTGGCTGGGTTGCGCGCCCTGGTGGGCACCATGGTGCGCACCAAGGAGCGCTCCGAAGTGTGCTCCAAGGTGCGGCCTGCACGAAGTCGGAGCCCGGTTTGCCCCGGGTGTGCACCTCGGGTGGGCACCTTGGTGCGCATGCCTTGCCTGGGCTGCGCACCAGGGCGGGCTCAAGATGGCACCCGCGTTCCTTTTTTTTCACTATCTTTCAAAACGGAAATTTTAAAATCTCATTTTTTTTTGCCTTTTTCTGGAAATTAGTGAAGGCAGCGCATCAAAGGTGCGCACCTCGCTGCCCACCACGGTGCGCAACGCCGGTGGGCACCCGGGAGTGCTTCGAAGTGTGCTCCAAGGTGCTGCGTGCACGTTGTCGGAGCCCGGTTTGCCCCGGGTGCGCACCTCGCGTGCACCTTCGTCGGGGTGGGCACCTTGGCTGGGTTTGCCCCGGCTGCGCTCCGAAGCGGGGTTATTGGAGCGCCGCCTCTTTTTTTGTCGGAGCGTTTGGTGGGGTTTCTCGCATTGGCTCTTCCGAGGCCCGGTTGCCACCCTGGCGCGCACGAAGTCGGAAGTAGGGTTAATTGCCCGGGTGCGCACCTTTGCCAGGGTGGGCACCTTACCTGGGCTGCGCACCAGGGCGGGCTCAAGATGGCACGCGCGTTCCGTTTTTTTCACTATCTTTCAAAACGGAAATTTTAAAATCTCCTTTTTTTTTTGCCTTTTCTGGAAATTAGTGAAGGCAGCGCATCAAAGGTGCGCACCTCGCTGCCCACCTTGGTGTGCTCTGAGGTGCGCACCCGGGAGCGCTACGAAGTGTGCTCCAAGGTGCGGCGTGCACGTTGTCGGAGCCCGGTTTGCCCCGGGTGCGCACCTCGCCTGCACCTTGGCCGGGGTGGGCACCTTGGCTGGGTTTGCCCAGGGTGCGCTCCGAAGCGGGGTTACTGGAGCGCCCCCTCTTTTTTTGTCAGAGCGTTTGGTGGGGTTTCTCGCATTGGCTCTTCCCAGGCCCGGTTGTTGGGTGCGCTCCCACCCTGGCGCGCGCGAAGTTGGAAGTTGGGTTAATTGCCCGGGCGCGCACCTTCGCCAGGGTGGGCACCTTGGTGCGCACACCTTGGCTGGGCTGCGCACCAGGGCGGGCTCAAGATGGCACCAGCATTCCCTTTTTCTCACTATCTTTCAAAACGGAAATTTTAAAATCTCGTTTTTTTTTTGCCTTTTATGGAAATTAGTGAAGGCATCGCATCAAAGGTGCGCACCTCGCTGCCCACCTTGGTGTGCTCCGAGGTGCCCACCACGGTGCGCAACGCCGGTGCGAACCCGGGAGCGCCCCGATGTGTGCTCCAAGGTGCGGCGTGCACGAAGTCGGACCCCGGTTTGCCCCGGGTGCGCACCTCGCGTGCACCTTGGTGCGCACACCTTGGCTGGGTTGCGCGGCCTGGTGGGCACCATGGTGCGCACCAAGGAGCGCTCCGAAGTGTGCTCCAAGGTGCGGCGTGCACGAAGTCGGAGCCCGGTTTGCCCCGGGTACGCACCTCGCGTGCACCTTCGCCGGGGTGGGCACCTCGGCTGGGTTGCGCGCCCTGGTGCGCACCAAGGAGCGCTCCGAAGTGTGCTCCAAGGTGCGGCGTGCACGAAGTCGGAGCCCGGTTTGCCCCGGGTGCGCACCTTCGCCGCGGTGCGCACCATGGCGTGCACGAAGTCGGAGCCCGGTTTGCCCCGGGTGCGCACCTCGCGTGCACCTTCGGCGGGGTTGCGCGCCCTGGTGGGCACCATGGTGCGCACCAAGGAGCGCTCCGAAGTGTGCTCCAAGGTGCGGCGTGCACGAAGTCGGAGCCCGGTTTGCCCCGGGTGCGCACCTCGCGTGCACCTTCGGCGGGGTTGCGCGCCCTGGTGGGCACCATGGTGCGCACCAAGGAGCGCTCCGAAGTGTGCTCCAAGGTGCGGCGTGCACGAAGTCGGAGCCCGGTTTGCCCCGGGTGCGCACCTCGCGTGCACCTTCGCCGCGGTGGGCACCATGGCGTGCACGAAGTCGGAGCCCGGTTTGCCCCGGGTGCGCACCTCGCGTGCACCTTCGCCGGGGTGGGCACCTCGGCTGGGTTGCGCGCCCTGGTGCGCACCAAGGAGCGCTCCGAAGTGTGCTCCAAGGTGCGGCGTGCACGAAGTCGGAGCCCGGTTTGCCCCGGGTGCGCACCTCGCGTGCACCTTCGCCAGGGTGGGCACCTCGGTGCGCACACCTTCTCAATGTTTTCTTGCCTTTTCTGGAAATTGGTGAAGGCAGCGCATCAAAGGTGCGCACCTCGGTGTGCTCCGAGGTGCGAACCCGAGAGCGCTCCGAGGTGCCCACGAAGTCGAAAGTCGGGTTAATTGCATTGTTTTCCCCGGGTGCGCTCCGAGGTGCGCAACATCGGCGCGCACCAAGGAGGGCTCCGAAGTGTGCTCCAAGGTGCGCACGATGGCGTGCACCTCTGGTGCGCACGATTCGGAGCTCGGTTTGACCGGGGTGCGCACACCTTGGCTGGGTTGCGCACCTTTTGTGCGCTCCAAGGTGCGCACGAAGTCGGAGCTCGGTTTGCCCCGGGTGCGCACCTTCGCCAGGGTGCGCACCTTGATGCGCACGCCTTGGCTGGGCTGCGCACCTTGGTGGGCGCCATGGTGCGCACCTTTCGTGCGCTCCAAGGTGCGCACGAAGTCGGAGCTCGGTTTGCCCCGGGTGCGCACCTTGGTGGGCGCCATGGTGCACTCCGAGGTGCCCAAGATTGGTGCGCACCAAGGAGCGCTCCGAAGTGCGCTCCAAGGTGCGCGCGAAGTCGAAAGTTGGGTTAATTGTCCGGTTTGCCTCGGGTGCGCACCTTGCGTGCACCTTCGCCAGGGTGGGCGCCTTGGTGCGCACACCTTGGCTGGGCTGCGCACACCTTGGCACCCGCGTTTCCTTCATTTTAAATTTTTTTTTTTTACAATCTCTCAAGTGGGAAATTCTATAATCTCAACTTTTTTTGCCTTTTCAGGAAACTTTTGAATGGAGCGCATCATTGGTGCGCTCCGAAGTGTGCTCCAAAGCTCTCTCCAGCTGCGTGCACCTGCCCCGGCCGCGCACCCGGCCCCGCCCAGCTTCGCTCACCTGTCCCGGGCGTCTGGTGCGGAACCTTAGAGTAAGAAACATCACCGTGCACCTTGGCCAACGTGCGCGACTCGACCGAGCGCGCACTGGCCGAGGTGCACACCGATTTCACCTGGGTGCGCGCGCAGCACCTCGGGCGCACCGGGGTGCGCGCACAACGCCCGGGTTGCACCGTGGCCTGTGTGCTCGGGGCGCCTCGGGTGCGCGCTCGGTGTCGCCCCCGCGCGCGCGGTAGTGCGGGCAGCGCACCCCGGCCCGGCCCGGCCCCGACGAGAACGCAAACGGGCAAAAGGTTTATTCAAATAGCATTGCGACGCCCGGCGAAAAACTAAAAAAGGGTGCAACACCGGGACTTCCCGGGAGGTCACCCATCCCAGTACTACTCCGGCCCAAGCGCGCTTAACTGCGGAGTTCTGATGGGATCCGGTGCACTAACGCTGGTATGATCGCACCCGTTATGAGCTTGTCGCAGTGTGTACTTAGCAAACCGCGACCCACGTGCGAATCCACCCCGGCCACCCACCCCCGTCGAGGTGCACACCCTCCCTCGCGAAGTGCGCCCCGTTCGCCAAGTGTGAGCCCTGCCCGGGTGCGCGCACCTTGCTAGGGCGTCGGGTGTGCACCCGGCCCGGCCTACGTGCGTGCACCTGGAGGGGGCGTCGTGTGCGTGCAGTGTCCCGTCTGCAACGCGGTGCCCACACACCACCTCGGGCGCAACGACCTGCGCTCACATGTGGGCCGAGTGCACCTTGGTGCATGTTCGGGGCGCCTCGGGTGCACGCTCGATCTTGCCCCGGTGCACCAAGGCGCTCGGTTTGCCCCGGGTGCGCACTTGGTGCAAGGTGGGCACCCAAAATAGGGATCAAGCACCAAAACACAAGTTTCGGGATGCAAAATGGGACCCAAGGACCACAAATGCGTTCCAAGACCCATGATGGGTCCACGAGAACAAAAATGTGTTCCGAGACTTAATAAACAAATATTGGGTTTTAGGAGAAGAAACATGCTCTGATGCCCAAAACGAGAATCGACCCCGAAAAGGCCACAGGCCAAAAGTGGGATGCGAGACAAAAAAAAATGGGACCCGAGGACCAAAATTGGGTTCCCAGGTCGAAGACAGGGCAACCGGACAAGAAACGACCTCTAAGGCTCGAAATGAGTCCCGACGACTAAAACTTGACAAGAAGCACCCATCAGGCACCCAACTCGACACCCATGGGATGCCGACCCACCCGGGCTTCCACCTAGCACACCTTGGCACCCACCCACCCTCGCACCCAACCTCGCACCCAACTTAGCACCTTTGAACCCACATTGGCACTCACCCTGACCCTGGCACCTTGGAACCCACATTGGCACTCACCTTGACCCTGGCACCCACCTTTGCACTCACCTTGGGACCCACCCTGGCTCCCACCTCGGCACCCACCCAGACACCCACCTTGGTTCCTTGGCACCCACCTTGGATCCTTGGCACCCACCCCGACACCCACCTTGGCACGCAACTTGGCTACTTGCCACCCACCTTGGCTCCTTGACGCCCACCCCGACAACCACCCCGTGACCTACCCTGGCTAGGGTTGGTGCACACCCACCCTGGTGCCCACCTTGGCACCCACCCTATGACCCACCTTGGCACGCACCTTAGTACCCACCCCGTTACCCACCCTAGGACCCACCCCGTGACCCACCTTGGCCAGGGTGGGTGCACCCACCCTGGTGCCCACCTTGGCACCCACCCATCCTAGCACCCAGCCTGTGACCGGGCTTGGAACCCAACCTTGCACCCGCACCCGTCTTGGCCAGTGTGGGTGCGCACCCATCCTGGCACCCACGTTGTGACACACCCTTTAACCCACGCACCCTAGCACCCACGTTGGCACCCACCTTGGAACCCAACCTAGCAACTTGGCACCCACCCCGTGACCCACCTTGGCATCCACCATAGCAGTCGCCGACTTGGCACCCACCTCGGCACCCACCTTGACACTTGTGGACCCACCTTGCCACTCACCCTAGCATCGACCCATCCTAGCACCCACCCTGGCACCTTTGCACCCTAGCACTCACCCATCCTAGCACCTAACCTGTGACCCACCTTGACACTCACCCTCGCACCCACCTTGGAACCCAACCTAGCACCCACCCACCCTGACACCAACCCTAGCACCTACCCACCCTTGCACCCACCCTGTGACCCATCTTGGCACCCACCCATCCTACCACTCAACCTATCACCCACCTTCTCACCCACCTTGGCATCCACCTTAGCACCCACCCACACTGGCACCTTGGCACCCACCTCGGGCAAGGTGGGTGCACACCCACCCTGGCACCCAATTTAGAACCCACCGAGCATGTTACCCACCTTGGCACCCACATTGCAGCCCACCCTAGTACCCACCCTATGACCCACATTGGCATCCACACCCTAGCACCCAGGCACCTCGACACCCGCCTTGACACCCACCCTAGCACTGAACCTGTGACCCACCTTGGAACTCACCCTAGAACCCACCCACCCTGTGAACCACCTTGGCATCCACCTTAGCACCCACCCACCTTGGCACCCACTCTAGCACTCACCCATCCTAACACCCAACTTGTTACCCACCTTGGCACCCGCCCTCGCGTCCACCTTGAAACCCACCCTAGCACCCACCCACGCAGGAGCCCACCTTGGCACCCAACCTAACACCCACGCATCCTGGCACCCAACTTGTGACCCACCTTGGAACCCACCCTAGTACCCACCTTTGAACCCACTATATCACCAACCCACCTTGGCACCCACCCTATGACCCTCTTTGGAATCCACCCTAGCACGCACCCACCCTGGCACCCACCATGGAGCGCACCCTAGCACCCACCCACCTCGGCACGCACCTCAACACCCACCTTGGTGTGCGCACTGCGCCAACCTCTCAAAGACCCTATGTGGTGCGCTCCAAAGTGTACACCTTTGGTGCGCTCCAAGGTGCGCACCTTTGGTGCACACCGAGGTGCACACCAAAGTGTGCACCGAGGTGAGCACCAAAGTGCACTCCAGGGTGCACACCAAGGCGTGCACCTTTGGTGCGGTCAATGCAAACGAATTCGGAAGTTGGGGTCGATGTCCTAATCGCTGCTGCAGACTACACGTATGAGAATCGGACAAATAGCTTTATATAGGGGAGGTGTTGCGTTTGATGGGTCGACTCCCCTGGTTGTGTGCACTGCACCAACTTCAAAGACCCTGTCTTGTTTAAGAAGTCAAAAGTTGGGGTGGATGTCCTAATCATTGCTGCAGTCTACGCATGTATGAGAATCAGACAAATAGCTTATATAGGGGAGGTGTTGCATTCGGTGGGTTGACTCCCCTGGTTGTGCGCACTGCGCCAACCTCAAAGACCCCGCATAGCAGAAGAAGTCGGAAGTCGGATTTTGGTGAGCACCAAGGCGTGCACCTTTGGTGCGGTCAACGCAGACGAATTCAGAAGTTGGGGTGGATGTCCTAATCGTTGTTGCAGGCTACACATGTATGAGAATCAGACAAATAGCTTATATAGGGGAGGTGTTGGGTTTGATGGGTCAACTCCCTTGGTTGTGCGCATTACGCCAACCTCAAAGACCTTGTTTTCGTTAAGAAGTCAAAAGTTGGGGTCAATGTCCTAATGGCTCCTGCAGGCTACACATGTATGAGAATCGGACAAATAGCTTATATAGGGGAGGTGTTGGGTTTGATGGGTCGACTCCCCTGGTTGTGCGCATTACGTCAACCTCAAAGACCTTGTTTTCGTTAAGAAGTCAAAAGTTGGGGTCGATGTCCTAATTGCTCCTGTAGACTACACATGTATGAGAATCAGACAAATAGCTTATATAGGGGAGGTGTTGGGTTTGATGGGTTGACTCCCCTAGTTGTTCGCATTACACCAACCTCAAAGACCTTGTTTTCGTTTAGAAGCCGAAAGTTGGGGTCGATGTCCTAATTGCTCCTGCAGGCTACGCATGTATGAGAATCAGACAAATAGCTTATATAGGGGAGGTGTTGGGTTTGATGGGTCGACTCCCCTGGTTGTGCGCATTGCGCCAACCTCAAAGACCCTGCATTGCGGATGAAGTCGAAAGTCAGAGTTTGGTGTGCTACAAGGTGTGGTCGAAGGTGCTCACCTAGGTGTGCACCTTTGGAGCACAGGAAAAGTGCCCTCCAAAAGTGCGCACCTTTGGAGTGCACAAAAGTGCCCTCCAAAAGTGCGCACCTTTGGAGCGCAGAAAAGTGCCCTCCAAAAAGTGCCCTCCAAAAGTGCGCACCTTTGGAGCGCAGAAAAGTGCCCTCCAAAAAGTGCCCTCCAAAAGTGCGCACCTTTGGAGCGCAGAAAAGTGCCCTCCAAAAAGTGCCCTCCAAAAGTGCGCACCTTTGGAGCGCAGAAAAGTGCCCTCCAAAAGTGCGCACCTTTGGAGCGCAGAAAAGTGCCCTCCAAAAAGTGCCCTCCAAAAGTGCGCACCTTTGGAGCGCAGAAAAGTGCCCTCCAAAAAGTGCCCTCCAAAAGTGCGCACCTTTGGAGCGCAGAAAAGTGCCCTCCAAAAAGTGCCCTCCAAAAGTGCGCACCTTTGGAGCGCAGAAAAGTGCCCTCCAAAAAGTGCCCTCCAAAAGTGCGCACCTTTGGAGCGCAGAAAAGTGCCCTCCAAAAAGTGCCCTCCAAAAGTGCGCACCTTTGGAGCGCAGAAAAGTGCCCTCCAAAAGTGCGCACCTTTGGAGCGCACAAAAGTGCCCTCCAAAAGTGCGCACTTTTGGTGCGCACCAAGGCGCTGGTTCGGTCGTTGCAGGCGAGTTCGGAAGTTGGGGTCGATGTCCTGAGCGGAGGTGCAAACTACACAGGTGTCGGAATCGGACAAATAGCTTATATAGGGGAGGTGTATGCTTCGATGGGTCGACTCCCCAGGTTGAGCGCACCGCGCCAACCTCAAAGACCCTACGGTATGGATGAAGTCGGAAGTTGGGTCCGATGACCAATTCGATTAGTAGGTATGCTCATGAGGTCGGAATTTGGGTCCGATGACCTGCCATGTGCAGGAAGGCGAATGTTGACACTGTGCGTTGCAAGGTGCACACCAAGGCGCTGGTGCGGTCTTTTTAGTCGAGTTCGGAAGTTGGGGTCGATGTCCTGATCGGAGGTGCAAGCTACACAGGTGTGGGAATCGGACAAATAGCTTATATAGGGGAGGTGTATGCTTCGTTGGGTCGACTCCCCGGGTTGAGCGCACCGCGCCAACCTCAAAGACCCTACGGTATGGATGAAGTCGGAAGTTGGGTCCGATGACCGATTCGATATGTAGGCATACTCGCGAGGTCGGAATTTGGGTCCGATGACCTGCCACGTGCAGGAAGGCGAATGTTGGCACTGTGCGTTGCAAGGTGCGCACCAAGGCGCTGGTTCGGTCGTTGGAGGCGAGTTCGGAAGTTGGGGTCGATGTCTTGATCGGAGGTGCAAACTACACAGGTGTGGGAATCGGACAAATAGCTTATATAGGGGAGGTGTATGCTTCGTTGGGTCGACTCCCCGGGTTGAGCGCACCGCGCCAACCTCAAAGACCCTACGGTATGGATGAAGTCGGAAGTTGGGTCCGATGACCGATTCGATATGTAGGCATACTCGCGAGGTCGGAATTTGGGTCCGATGACCTGCCATGTGCAGGAAGGCGAATGTTGGGACTGTGCGTCGCAAGGTGCGCACCAAGGCGCTGGTGCCGTCGTTGCAGTCGAGTTCGGAAGTTGGGGTCGATGTCCTGGTCAGAGGTGCAAACTACACAGGTGTGGGAATCGGACAAATAGCTTATATAGGGGAGGTGTATGCTTCGATGGGTCGACTCCCTGGGTTGAGCGCACCGCGCCAACCTCAAAGACCCTACAGTATGGATGAAGTCGGAAGTTGGGTCCGATGACCGATTCGATACGTAGGCATATTGGCGAGGTCTGAATTTGTGTCCGATGACCTGCCATGCGCAGGAAGGCGGAATTTGGGTCCGATGACCGAGTTGATGGCGTGCCATGCGCAGAAAGGCGGAATTTGGGTCCGATGACCGAGTTGATGTTGATGGCCCGCCATGCACAGGAAGGCGGAATTTGGGTCCGATGACCGATTTGAAGGCGTGCCATACGCAAAAAGGCGGAGTTTGGGTCCGATGACCGAGTTGATATTGATGGCCCGCCATGCGCAGGAAGGCGGAATTTGGGTCCGATGACCTGACATACGCATGGAGTCCGACTCGGGGGCCGATGTTCGATTCGATGACTTGCATTGTGGGTAAAGTCGGAAGTTGTGGTCTTTGACCCGATTCGATGACCAGACTTCGGCTGCTTGAGAATCGGACAAATAACTTATATAGGGGAGGTAGTGTTCTCGAGCATCCTCCCCCCGTGCCCGTTTATGTCGATTGATGCTGGTGCTCGACTGGTTGGAGCGCTCGGATGCAAAAATCTTGCACCAGGATTTATCGATTGTGATGGACACGGCAAGTCTCCTGATTGCTATGCAGGAGCTCATCGTGAATCTCTATGCGGCCTTGGTATGGACTCGACCTGCGGAATGGTTCGGCAATGGTAGTCGCTCCAACACGTCCTTGCAATGGCCACAGAGGTGATTCGACTAGAGCTCCAGTCTAGCTTTTGGGTTGCTTGGCGGACTGGTATAGCCGCGATCGAGTTCCGGCCATGAACGTTTTAGATAGCTCTTGGGCTTTCTGGGACGGAAGTCGGAAGTTTGGGCTGTTGTCCGATTTGATGACCATTCTTCGGATGTGTGAGAATCGGACAAATAACTTATATAGGGGACTGTGTTGTCTCACGCAGCCCCCTCCGTGCCCCTCTATCTCGACCGATGTTGGTGCTTGAAAGGGTTGGGATCGCTCGGATTTATAAACGTGCACCACCATTTGTCGAGTGTGAGGGACGCGGCAGGTCTCCTAAATGCTATGCGGGCGCTCTCTGAGAATCTCTATCCGGCCTCGACACAGACTAGTCTTGCTGAATGGTTTGGCACTGGTAGTCGATCCAACACGTCGTTGTTGTGGCCGCCTAGGCGATTCGATTCGAGCCCCCGTCTAGCTTTTGGGTTGCTTGGCGGATTTTGCCCTATCCGCAAGTGAGCTCGGTCCCTAAACGTTCGAGAAACCCGATTGCTATGCGCCGACTCTCTTTCTTGCGAGCCTCCATCTAGCTTTTGGGTCTCTACGGAACGGAAGTCGGAATCTGGGACCGTTGTTTGATTCGACGAGGCAGACTACGGTTGTGCGAGAATCGGACAAATAACTTATATAGGGGAGGTGTTGACTGGAGCATTCTCCCCCGTGCCCCTCTAACTCGACCAATGCTGGCGCTCGAACGGTGGTAGCGCTCGGATTTTCATTGAGCGCCAGCATTGGTCGATTTAGAGGGGCATGCGAGATTCCCGAATGCTATGCGAGGGCTCTAACGGAAATGTCTATTGGTTTCGGTATGGATGCAATTGCGAGTGGTTCGGCAAAGGTAGTCGTTCCGATGCGTCCATGTCGTGGCCAAATCGATAATTCGATTTGAGCCCTCGTATAGCATTTGGGTCTCTCGATGTGATTCCGCATTCCAGTCCCTTTGGGCACTGCTTGAGCCGCATCCCAGGGGGTTCCCTTCCCAATAATCTGCCTCGCAACCCGATTGCTATGCGGTGAGGCTCCTCGGCCGCCTCGGAACTATCTGTGTATCAGACGCATCGCGGGATAAGGGGTTGGCAACGGTAGTCGCCCCAAGCGCGTCCGATGCTTGGACCATTCCGAGGCGGCCCTGAAGCCTCTTCCGTCTAGCCGTTGGGTCCTTCTCGCCGCATCCCTCGCCTCGCACCCCGATTGCTATGCGGTGAGGCTCCTCGGCCGCCTCGGAACTATCTGTGTATCGGACGCGTCGCGGGATAAGGGGTTGTCACTGGTAGTCGCCCCAAGCGCGTCCGATGCTTGGACCATTCCGAGGCGGCCCTGAAGCCTCTTCCGTCTAGCCGTTGGGTCCTTCTCGCCGCATCCCTCGCCTCGCACCCCGATTGCTATGCGGTGAGGCTCCTCGGCCGCCTCGGAACTATCTGTGTATCGGACGCGTCGCGGGATAAGGGGTTGTCATTGGTAGTCGCCCCAAGCGCGTCCGATGCTTGGACCATTCCGAGGCGGCCCTGAAGCCTCTTCCGTCTAGCCGTTGGGTCCTTCTCGCCGCATCCCTCGCCTCGCACCCCGATTGCTATGCGGTGAGGCTCCTCGGCCGCCTCGGAACTATCTGTGTATCGGACGCGTCGCGGGATAAGGGGTTGTCACTGGTAGTCGCCCCAAGCGCGTCCGATGCTTGGACCATTCCGAGGCGGCCCTGAAGCCTCTTCCGTCTAGCCGTTGGGTCCTTCTCGCCGCATCCCTCGCCTCGCACCCCGATTGCTATGCGGTGAGGCTCCTCGGCCGCCTCGGAACTATCTGTGTATCGGACGCGTCGCGGGATAAGGGGTTGTCACTGGTAGTCGCCCCAAGCGCGTTCGATGCTTGGACCATTCCGAGGCAGCCCTGAAGCCTCTTCCGTCTAGCCGTTGGGTCCTTCTCGCCGCATCCCTCGCCTCGCACCCCGATTGCTATGCGGTGAGGCTCCTCGGCCGCCTTGGAACTATCTGTGTATCGGACGCGTCGCGGGATAAGGGGTTGTCACTGGTAGTCGCCCCAAGCGCGTCCGATGCTTAGACCATTCCGAGGCGGACCCGAAGCCTCTTCCGTCTAGCCGTTGGGTCCTTCTCGCCGCATCCTTCGCCTCGCACCCCGATTGCTATGCGGTGAGGCTCCTCGGCCGCCTCGGAACTATCTGTGTATCGGACGCGTCGCGGGATAAGGGGTTGTCACTGGTAGTCGCCCCAAGCGCGTCCGATGCTTGGACCATTCCGAGGCGGACCCGAAGCCTCTTCCGTCTAGCCGTTGGGTCCTTCTCGCCGCATCCCTCGCCTCGCACCCCGATTGCTATGCGGTGAGGCTCCTCGGCCGCCTTGGAACTATCTGTGTATCGGACGCGTCGCGGGATAAGGGGTTGTCACTGGTAGTCGCCCCAAGCGCGTCCGATGCTTGGACCATTCCGAGGCGGACCCGAAGCCTCTTCCGTCTAGCCGTTGGGTCCTTCTCGCCGCATCCCTCGCCTCGCACCCCGATTGCTATGCGGTGAGGCTCCTCGGCCGCCTTGGAACTATCTGTGTATCGGACGCGTCGCGGGATAAGGGGTTGTCACTGGTAGTCGCCCCAAGCGCGTCCGATGCTTGGACCATTCCGAGGCGGACCCGAAGCCTCTTCCGTCTAGCCGTTGGGTCCTTCTCGCCGCATCCCTCGCCTCGCACCCCGATTGCTATGCGGTGAGGCTCCTCGGCCGCCTTGGAACTATCTGTGTATCGGACGCGTCGCGGGATAAGGGGTTGTCACTGGTAGTCGCCCCAAGCGCGTCCGATGCTTGGACCATTCCGAGGCGGCCCCGAAGCCTCTTCCGTGTAGCCGTTGGGTCCTTCTCGCCGCATCCCTCGCCTCGCACCCCGATTGCTATGCGGTGAGGCTCCTCGGCCGCCTTGGAACTATCTGTGTATCGGACGCGTCGCGGGATAAGGGGTTGTCACTGGTAGTCGCCCCAAGCGCGTCCGATGCTTGGACCATTCCGAGGCGGCCCCGAAGCCTCTTCCGTGTAGCCGTTGGGTCCTTCTCGCCGCATCCCTCGCCTCGCACCCCGATTGCTATGCGGTGAGGCTCCTCGGCCGCCTTGGAACTATCTGTGTATCGGACGCGTCGCGGGATAAGGGGTTGTCACTGGTAGTCGCCCCAAGCGCGTCCAATGCTTGGACCATTCCGAGGCGGACCTGAAGCCTCTTCCCTCTAGCCGTTGGGGCTTTCTCGCCGCATCCCTCGCCTCGCACCCTGATTGCTATGCTGTGAGGCTCCTCGGCCGCCTTGGAACTATCTGTGTATCGGACGCATCGCGGGATAAGGGGTTGGCAGTGGTAGTCGCCCCAAGCGCATCCGATGCTTGGACCATTCCGAGGCGGCCCTGCAGCCTCTTCCGTCTAGCCGTTGGGGCCATCTCGCCGCATCCCCCACCTCGCACCACGATTGCTATGCGGTGAGGCTCCTTGGCCGCCTCGGAACTATCTGTGTATCGGACGCATCGCGGGATAAGGGGTTGTCACTGGTAGTCGCCCCAAGCGCGTCCGATGCTTGGACTATTCCGAGGCGGCCCTGCAGCCTCTTCCGTCTAGCCGTTGGGGCCATCTCGCTGCATCCCCCACCTCCTCGGCCGCCTCGGAACTATCTGTGTATCGAACGCATCGCGGGATAAGGGGTTGGCAGTGGTAGTCGCCCCAAGCGCGTCCGATGCTTGGACTATTCCGAGGCAGCCCTGCAGCCTCTTCCGTCTAGCCTTTGGGGCCATCTCGCCGCATCCCTCGCCTCGCACCCCGATTGCTATGCGGTGAGGCTCCTCGGCCGCCTGGGAACTATCTTCGTATCGGACGCATCGCGGGATAAGGGGTTGTCACTGGTAGTCGCCCCAAGCGCGTCCGATGCTTGGACTATTCCGAGGCGGCCCTGTGGCCTCTTCCGTCTAGCCGTTGGGGCCATCTCGCCGCATCCCCCACCTCGCACCCCGATTGCTATGCGGTGAGGCTCTTCGGCCGCCTTGGAACTATCTTCGTATCGGACGCATTGCGGGATAAGGGGTTGTCACTGGTAGTGGCCCCAAGCGCGTCCGATGCTTGGACTATTCCGAGGCGGCCCTGCAGCCTCTTCCGTCTAGCCGTTGGGGCCATCTCGCCGCATCCCCCACCTCGCACCCCGATTGCTATGCGGTGAGGCTCCTCGGCCGCCTTGGAACTATCTTCGTATCGGACGCATCGCGGGATAAGGGGTTGTCACTGGTAGTCGCCCCAAGCGCGTCCGATGCTTGGACTATTCCGACGCGGCCCTGTGGCCTCTTCCGTCTAGCCGTTGGGGCCATCTCGCCGCATCCCCCACCTCGCACCCCGATTGCTATGCGGTGAGGCTCCACGGCCGCCTTGGAACCATCTTCGTATCGGACGCATCGCGGGATAGGGGGCTGTCACTGGTAGTCGCCCCAAGCGTGTCCGATGCTTGGACCATTCCTAGGCGGCCCTGAAGCCTCTTCCGTCTAGCCGTTGGGGCCTTCCCGCCCCATCCCTCGCCTCGCACCCCCGATTGCTATGCGGTGAGGCTCCTCGGCCGCCTTGGAACCATCTGTGTATCGGACGCATCGCGGGATAAGGGGTTGGCACTGGCAGTCGCCCCAAGCGCGTCCGATGCTTGGACCATTCCGAGGTGGCCCTGAAGCCTCTTCCGTCTAGCCGTTGGGGCCTTCCCGCCCCATCCCTCGCCTCGCACCCCGATTGATATGCGGTGAGGCTCCTCGGCCGCCTTGGAACTATCTGTGTATCGGACGCATCGCGGGATAAGGGGTTGGCACTGGTAGTCGTCCCAATCGCATCCGATGCTTGGACCATTCCGAGGCGGCCCTGCAGCCTCTTCCGTTTAGCCGTCGGGGCCTTCCCGCCGCATCCCTCGCCTCGCATCCCGATTCCTATGCGGTGAGTCTTCTCGGCCGCCGCGGAACTATACCTGTTATTGCTACTGCATCCTTCGGCTGGTAACCTCCTCTGCCGCCTTGGAACGTTCTCTTTGTCGGACGCGTCGCGGGATAAGGGGTTGGCACTGGTAGTCGCCCCAAGCGCGCCCGATGCATAGACCGCTCCGAGTCGACCTTGCTTTCAGCCTCTCACATGCATAGACCTCTCTGAGTCGACCCTGCAGCCTCTCACGTTTAGCCTTTGGAATCTCGCCTCACAACATGATTGCTATCCTTGATGCATCCCTTGCCTCGAGCCCTGATTGCTTTCTTGGCTGCATCCCTCCTCTCCTCACAGCCCGGTTGTCATCACTGCTTCATCCGTCGCTTCATGCATTCTGGCTGCTGGGCCCTTCCCACCGCACACCTCGATTGCTATCTCTTCTGCATCACACACCCCGATTGCTATCTCTGCTACATCCCTCGGCTCTCACTTCTGCATCCTTCGCCTCACACCTCGATTGCTATCAATGCTGCATCCGTAACCTCACACCCCGATTGCTATGCGGGGAGGCTCCTTGGCCGCCTTGGAAATTTCTGTGTGTCGGACGCACCGCGGGATAAGGGGTTGGCACTGGTAGTCGCCCCAAGTGCGCCCGATTCTTAGACCGCTTCGAGGTGACCTCGTAGCCTCTTTCGTCCAGGCTTCCTGCCTTCAACGCCCTTTTTACACCTCGATTGCTATGCGCGGGCTCGTTGGCGTCTATCACCTCTCTGCGAAGAGTGGCACGATGATTGTTGGGGTAAATCGTAGCAGTCCGATCTCTGGCCTTGGGCCATTGTGAGGGCTGATCGATTTCCTGTGCGCATCTCGTGTTCGCCCAGTAACAGACTCGACGACTTGTAATCGGTCTTGTTCCCGATTGTTCCTGGAGGTAGTCTTCGGAACTCTTGGATTTGACCTGTCACTCGAACTGTCCTCTTCCGAGGATGCTTGTGTGTGTGTGCTTGTGCCATTTCCTTGGCGGTATTAACGAGATATTAAAGAGCGGAGTGAGCGCCTCGCCCAGCTATGTTTGGGGCTCTCACTCCCTTACCCGGTGTGCGACCGCTTTGCACGTAGGTTGCGGAGCATCGCGACTCTTTCGATGTTTGGCGGTTGTCTTCCGGTGATGCGTTGGTCCCGAAGTGCACGTTACTAGCATTTCTGCCATTGTTCTCGATCTTTGGCACGTTCCTTCGTTGCAATTGGATATATATCTCCGTTTATACGCGCAGGCTTCTCCCGCCTATTCAGCGCTGTCCCACTCTCAGCACTCTCGTGGTCTCCTTGGCTTCTCTCTCCCGTGAGCGAGCTCTCTTCTCGAGTCTTTTCCATGTCCCATGGAGGTTGCCTTGCGAAATTCGGGCACACAAACGTGACCGGATAAGAGCGGAATTGCCTATGAGGAGAAGCTCACCTTAGGGAGCAGCAATGCCGAGTGTTTCGACAGAGGGTAGAGGGGGCGTTGTTTGGGCGGTTGCACAAAAGAGTGCTACGTTTGCACTGAAGGTTGCTTCTTCGTCTCCGACGAACTCTTCGAGGCAAAAAAGCTTGTTTACGGGGTCGAGGTGGGACTGTTCGTGCGAGTTGCGCCACCAAAAGTGCGTAGGGGGCATATACCTGGGAAATGGATGTCTCTGAGTGGCCTTACTCGGTCGCGTGCACGGTGCATTCTCTAACGGCAGGACTGTCGCGAGCATGTGCGGTTCGGATGTTTTCG
>NW_026728855.1:625000-652500 GCF_030272615.1 Cryptomeria japonica | reverse complement strand
GCTCCAAAGCTCTCTCCAGCTGCGTGCACCTGCCCCGGCCGCGCACCCGGCCCCGCCCAGCTTCGCTCACCTGTCCCGGGCGTCTGGTGCGGAACCTTAGAGTAAGAAACATCACCGTGCACCTTGGCCAACGTGCGCGACTCGACCGAGCGCGCACTGGCCGAGGTGCACACCGATTTCACCTGGGTGCGCGCGCAGCACCTCGGGCGCACCGGGGTGCGCGCACAACGCCCGGGTTGCACCGTGGCCTGTGTGCTCGGGGCGCCTCGGGTGCGTGCTCGGTGTCGCCCCCGCGCGCGCGGTAGTGCGGGCAGCGCACCCCGGCCCGGCCCGGCCCCGACGAGAACGCAAACGGGCAAAAGGTTTATTCAAATAGCATTGCGACGCCCGGCGAAAAACTAAAAAAGGGTGCAACACCGGGACTTCCCGGGAGGTCACCCATCCCAGTACTACTCCGGCCCAAGCGCGCTTAACTGCGGAGTTCTGATGGGATCCGGTGCACTAACGCTGGTATGATCGCACCCGTTATGAGCTTGTCGCAGTGTGTACTTAGCAAACCGCGACCCACGTGCGAATCCACCCCGGCCACCCACCCCCGTCGAGGTGCACACCCTCCCTCGCGAAGTGCGCCCCGTTCGCCAAGTGTGAGCCCTGCCCGGGTGCGCGCACCTTGCTAGGGCGTCGGGTGTGCACCCGGCCCGGCCTACGTGCGTGCACCTGGAGGGGGCGTCGTGTGCGTGCAGTGTCCCGTCTGCAACGCGGTGCCCACACACCACCTCGGGCGCAACGACCTGCGCTCACATGTGGGCCGAGTGCACCTTGGTGCATGTTCGGGGCGCCTCGGGTGCACGCTCGATCTTGCCCCGGTGCACCAAGGCGCTCGGTTTGCCCCGGGTGCGCACTTGGTGCAAGGTGGGCACCCAAAATAGGGATCAAGCACCAAAACACAAGTTTCGGGATGCAAAATGGGACCCAAGGACCACAAATGCGTTCCAAGACCCATGATGGGTCCACGAGAACAAAAATGTGTTCCGAGACTTAATAAACAAATATTGGGTTTTAGGAGAAGAAACATGCTCTGATGCCCAAAACGAGAATCGACCCCGAAAAGGCCACAGGCCAAAAGTGGGATGCGAGACAAAAAAAAATGGGACCCGAGGACCAAAATTGGGTTCCCAGGTCGAAGACAGGGCAACCGGACAAGAAACGACCTCTAAGGCTCGAAATGAGTCCCGACGACTAAAACTTGACAAGAAGCACCCATCAGGCACCCAACTCGACACCCATGGGATGCCGACCCACCCGGGCTTCCACCTAGCACACCTTGGCACCCACCCACCCTCGCACCCAACCTCGCACCCAACTTAGCACCTTTGAACCCACATTGGCACTCACCCTGACCCTGGCACCTTGGAACCCACATTGGCACTCACCTTGACCCTGGCACCCACCTTTGCACTCACCTTGGGACCCACCCTGGCTCCCACCTCGGCACCCACCCAGACACCCACCTTGGTTCCTTGGCACCCACCTTGGATCCTTGGCACCCACCCCGACACCCACCTTGGCACGCAACTTGGCTACTTGCCACCCACCTTGGCTCCTTGACGCCCACCCCGACAACCACCCCGTGACCTACCCTGGCTAGGGTTGGTGCACACCCACCCTGGTGCCCACCTTGGCACCCACCCTATGACCCACCTTGGCACGCACCTTAGTACCCACCCCGTTACCCACCCTAGGACCCACCCCGTGACCCACCTTGGCCAGGGTGGGTGCCTTGGTGCGCACAACTTGCCTGGGCTGCACACCAGGGCGGGCTCAAGATGGCACCCGCGTTCCGTTTTTTTCACTATCTTTCAAAACGGAAATTTTAAAATCTCATTTTTTTCTTTTTTTTGCCTTTTCTGGAAATTAGTGAAGGCAGCGCATCAAAGGTGCGCAATGCTGGTGCGAACCCGGGAGCGCTCCGATGTGTGCTCCAAGGTGCGGCGTGCACGAAGTCCGAGCCCGGTTTGCCCCGGGTGCGCACCTCGCGTGCACCTTCGCCGGGGTGAGCACCTTGGCTGGGTTGCGCGCCCTGGTGCGTACCAAGGAGCGCTCTGAAGTGTGCTCCAAGGTGCGGCGTGCACGAAGTCGGAGCCCGGTTTGCCCCGGGTGTGCACCTCGGGTGCGCACCTCGCGTGCACCTTCGCTGCGGTGGGCACCTTGGCTGGGTTGCGCGCCTTGGTGGGCACCATGCAGTGCACGAAGTCGGAGCCCGGTTTGCCCCGGGCGCGCACCTCCGCCAGGGTGGGCACCTTGGTGCGCACAACTTGCCTGGGCTGCGCATCAGGAAGGGCTCAAGATGGCACCCGCGTTCCGTTTTTTTCACTATCTTTCAGAACGGAAATTTTAAAATATCGTTTTTTTTTGCCTTTTCTGGAAATTAGTGAAGGCAGCGCATCAAAGGTGCGCAACGCTGGTGCGAACCTGGGAGCGCTCCGATGTGTGCTCCAAGGTGCGGCGTGCACGAAGTCGGAGCCCGGTTTGCCTCGGGTGCGCCCTGGTGGGCACCATGGTGCGCACCAAGGAGCGCTCCGAAGTGTGCTCCAAGGTGCGGCCTGCACGAAGTCGGAGCCCGGTTTGCCCCGGGTGTGCACCTCGGGTGGGCACCTTGGTGCGCATGCCTTGCCTGGGCTGCGCACCAGGGCGGGCTCAAGATGGCACCCGCGTTCCTTTTTTTTCACTATCTTTCAAAACGGAAATTTTAAAATCTCATTTTTTTTTGCCTTTTTCTGGAAATTAGTGAAGGCAGCGCATCAAAGGTGCGCACCTCGCTGCCCACCACGGTGCGCAACGCCGGTGGGCACCCGGGAGTGCTTCGAAGTGTGCTCCAAGGTGCTGCGTGCACGTTGTCGGAGCCCGGTTTGCCCCGGGTGCGCACCTCGCGTGCACCTTCGTCGGGGTGGGCACCTTGGCTTGGTTTGCCCCGGCTGCGCTCCGAAGCGGGGTTATTGGAGCGCCGCCTCTTTTTTTGTCGGAGCGTTTGGTGGGGTTTCTCGCATTGGCTCTTCCGAGGCCCGGTTGCCACCCTGGCGTTCACGAAGTCGGAAGTAGGGTTAATTGCCCGGGTGCGCACCTTTGCCAGGGTGGCACCTTACCTGGGCTGCGCACCAGGGCGGGCTCAAGATGGCACGCGCGTTCCGTTTTTTTCACTATCTTTCAAAACGGAAATTTTAAAATCTCCTTTTTTTTTTGCCTTTTCTGGAAATTAGTGAAGGCAGCGCATCAAAGGTGCGCACCTCGCTGCCCACCTTGGTGTGCTCTGAGGTGCGCACCCGGGAGCGCTACGAAGTGTGCTCCAAGGTGCGGCGTGCACGTTGTCGGAGCCCGGTTTGCCCCGGGTGCGCACCTCGCCTGCACCTTGGCCGGGGTGGGCACCTTGGCTGGGTTTGCCCAGGGTGCGCTCCGAAGCGGGGTTACTGGAGCGCCCCCTCTTTTTTTGTCAGAGAGTTTGGTGGGGTTTCTCGCATTGGCTCTTCCCAGGCCCGGTTGTTGGGTGCGCTCCCACCCTGGCGCGCGCGAAGTTGGAAGTTGGGTTAATTGCCCGGGCGCGCACCTTCGCCAGGGTGGGCACCTTGGTGCGCAAACCTTGGCTGGGCTGCGCACCAGGGCGGGCTCAAGATGGCACCAGCATTCCCTTTTTCTCACTATCTTTCAAAACGGAAATTTTAAAATCTCGTTTTTTTTTTGCCTTTTATGGAAATTAGTGAAGGCATCGCATCAAAGGTGCGCACCTCGCTGCCCACCTTGGTGTGCTCCGAGGTGCCCACCACGGTGCGCAACGCCGGTGCGAACCCGGGAGCGCCCCGATGTGTGCTCCAAGGTGCGGCGTGCACGAAGTCGGACCCCGGTTTGCCCCGGGTGCGCACCTCGCGTGCACCTTGGTGCGCACACCTTGGCTGGGTTGCGCGGCCTGGTGGGCACCATGGTGCGCACCAAGGAGCGCTCCGAAGTGTGCTCCAAGGTGCGGCGTGCACGAAGTCGGAGCCCGGTTTGCCCCGGGTGCGCACCTTCGCCGCGGTGGGCACCATGGCGTGCACGAAGTCGGAGCCCGGTTTGCCCCGGGTGCGCACCTCGCGTGCACCTTCGCCGGGGTGGGCACCTCGGCTGGGTTGCGCGCCCTGGTGCGCACCAAGGAGCGCTCTGAAGTGTGCTCCAAGGTGCGGCGTGCACGAAGTCGGAGCCCGGTTTGCCCCGGGTGTGCACCTCGCGTGCACCTTCGCTGCGGTGGGCACCTTGGCTGGGTTGCGCGCCTTGGTGGGCACCATGCAGTGCACGAAGTCGGAGCCCGGTTTGCCCCGGGCGCGCACCTCCGCCAGGGTGGGCACCTTGGTGCGCACAACTTGCCTGGGCTGCGCACCAGGAAGGGCTCAAGATGGCACCCGCGTTCCGTTTTTTTCACTATCTTTCAGAACGGAAATTTTAAAATATCGTTTTTTTTTGCCTTTTCTGGAAATTAGTGAAGGCAGCGCATCAAAGGTGCGCAACGCTGGTGCGAACCTGGGAGCGCTCCGATGTGTGCTCCAAGGTGCGGCGTGCACGAAGTCGGACCCCGGTTTGCCCCGGGTGCGCACCTCGCGTGCACCTTGGTGCGCACACCTTGGCTGGGTTGCGCGCCCTGGTGGGCACCATGGTGCGCACCAAGGAGCGCTCCGAAGTGTGCTCCAAGGTGCGGCGTGCACGAAGTCGGAGCCCGGTTTGCCCCGGGTGCGCACCTCGCGTGCACCTTCGCCGCGGTGGGCACCATGGCGTGCACGAAGTCGGAGCCCGGTTTGCCCCGGGTGCGCACCTCGCGTGCACCTTCGCCGGGGTGGGCACCTTAGTGTGCAGACCTTGGCTGGGTTGCGCGCCCTGGTGGGCACCATGGTGCGCACCAAGGAGCGCTCCGAAGTGTGCTCCAAGGTGCGGCCTGCACGAAGTCGGAGCCCGGTTTGCCCCGGGTGTGCACCTCGGGTGGGCACCTTGGTGCGCATGCCTTGCCTGGGCTGCGCACCAGGGCGGGCTCAAGATGGCACCCGCGTTCCTTTTTTTTCACTATCTTTCAAAACGGAAATTTTAAAATCTCATTTTTTTTTGCCTTTTTCTGGAAATTAGTGAAGGCAGCGCATCAAAGGTGCGCACCTCGCTGCCCACCACGGTGCGCAACGCCGGTGGGCACCCGGGAGTGCTTCGAAGTGTGCTCCAAGGTGCTGCGTGCACGTTGTCGGAGCCCGGTTTGCCCCGGGTGCGCACCTCGCGTGCACCTTCGTCGGGGTGGGCACCTTGGCTGGGTTTGCCCCGGCTGCGCTCCGAAGCGGGGTTATTGGAGCGCCGCCTCTTTTTTTGTCGGAGCGTTTGGTGGGGTTTCTCGCATTGGCTCTTCCGAGGCCCGGTTGCCACCCTGGCGCGCACGAAGTCGGAAGTAGGGTTAATTGCCCGGGTGCGCACCTTTGCCAGGGTGGGCACCTTACCTGGGCTGCGCACCAGGGCGGGCTCAAGATGGCACGCGCGTTCCGTTTTTTTCACTATCTTTCAAAACGGAAATTTTAAAATCTCCTTTTTTTTTTGCCTTTTCTGGAAATTAGTGAAGGCAGCGCATCAAAGGTGCGCACCTCGCTGCCCACCTTGGTGTGCTCTGAGGTGCGCACCCGGGAGCGCTACGAAGTGTGCTCCAAGGTGCGGCGTGCACGTTGTCGGAGCCCGGTTTGCCCCGGGTGCGCACCTCGCCTGCACCTTGGCCGGGGTGGGCACCTTGGCTGGGTTTGCCCAGGGTGCGCTCCGAAGCGGGGTTACTGGAGCGCCCCCTCTTTTTTTGTCAGAGCGTTTGGTGGGGTTTCTCGCATTGGCTCTTCCCAGGCCCGGTTGTTGGGTGCGCTCCCACCCTGGCGCGCGCGAAGTTGGAAGTTGGGTTAATTGCCCGGGCGCGCACCTTCGCCAGGGTGGGCACCTTGGTGCGCACACCTTGGCTGGGCTGCGCACCAGGGCGGGCTCAAGATGGCACCAGCATTCCCTTTTTCTCACTATCTTTCAAAACGGAAATTTTAAAATCTCGTTTTTTTTTTGCCTTTTATGGAAATTAGTGAAGGCATCGCATCAAAGGTGCGCACCTCGCTGCCCACCTTGGTGTGCTCCGAGGTGCCCACCACGGTGCGCAACGCCGGTGCGAACCCGGGAGCGCCCCGATGTGTGCTCCAAGGTGCGGCGTGCACGAAGTCGGACCCCGGTTTGCCCCGGGTGCGCACCTCGCGTGCACCTTGGTGCGCACACCTTGGCTGGGTTGCGCGGCCTGGTGGGCACCATGGTGCGCACCAAGGAGCGCTCCGAAGTGTGCTCCAAGGTGCGGCGTGCACGAAGTCGGAGCCCGGTTTGCCCCGGGTACGCACCTCGCGTGCACCTTCGCCGGGGTGGGCACCTCGGCTGGGTTGCGCGCCCTGGTGCGCACCAAGGAGCGCTCCGAAGTGTGCTCCAAGGTGCGGCGTGCACGAAGTCGGAGCCCGGTTTGCCCCGGGTGCGCACCTTCGCCGCGGTGCGCACCATGGCGTGCACGAAGTCGGAGCCCGGTTTGCCCCGGGTGCGCACCTCGCGTGCACCTTCGGCGGGGTTGCGCGCCCTGGTGGGCACCATGGTGCGCACCAAGGAGCGCTCCGAAGTGTGCTCCAAGGTGCGGCGTGCACGAAGTCGGAGCCCGGTTTGCCCCGGGTGCGCACCTCGCGTGCACCTTCGGCGGGGTTGCGCGCCCTGGTGGGCACCATGGTGCGCACCAAGGAGCGCTCCGAAGTGTGCTCCAAGGTGCGGCGTGCACGAAGTCGGAGCCCGGTTTGCCCCGGGTGCGCACCTCGCGTGCACCTTCGCCGCGGTGGGCACCATGGCGTGCACGAAGTCGGAGCCCGGTTTGCCCCGGGTGCGCACCTCGCGTGCACCTTCGCCGGGGTGGGCACCTCGGCGGGGTTGCGCGCCCTGGTGCGCACCAAGGAGCGCTCCGAAGTGTGCTCCAAGGTGCGGCGTGCACGAAGTCGGAGCCCGGTTTGCCCCGGGTGCGCACCTCGCGTGCACCTTCGCCAGGGTGGGCACCTCGGTGCGCACACCTTCTCAATGTTTTCTTGCCTTTTCTGGAAATTGGTGAAGGCAGCGCATCAAAGGTGCGCACCTCGGTGTGCTCCGAGGTGCGAACCCGAGAGCGCTCCGAGGTGCCCACGAAGTCGAAAGTCGGGTTAATTGCATTGTTTTCCCCGGGTGCGCTCCGAGGTGCGCAACATCGGCGCGCACCAAGGAGGGCTCCGAAGTGTGCTCCAAGGTGCGCACGATGGCGTGCACCTCTGGTGCGCACGATTCGGAGCTCGGTTTGACCGGGGTGCGCACACCTTGGCTGGGTTGCGCACCTTTTGTGCGCTCCAAGGTGCGCACGAAGTCGGAGCTCGGTTTGCCCCGGGTGCGCACCTTCGCCAGGGTGCGCACCTTGATGCGCACGCCTTGGCTGGGCTGCGCACCTTGGTGGGCGCCATGGTGCGCACCTTTCGTGCGCTCCAAGGTGCGCACGAAGTCGGAGCTCGGTTTGCCCCGGGTGCGCACCTTGGTGGGCGCCATGGTGCACTCCGAGGTGCCCAAGATTGGTGCGCACCAAGGAGCGCTCCGAAGTGCGCTCCAAGGTGCGCGCGAAGTCGAAAGTTGGGTTAATTGTCCGGTTTGCCTCGGGTGCGCACCTTGCGTGCACCTTCGCCAGGGTGGGCGCCTTGGTGCGCACACCTTGGCTGGGCTGCGCACACCTTGGCACCCGCGTTTCCTTCATTTTAAATTTTTTTTTTTTACAATCTCTCAAGTGGGAAATTCTATAATCTCAACTTTTTTTGCCTTTTCAGGAAACTTTTGAATGGAGCGCATCATTGGTGCGCTCCGAAGTGTGCTCCAAAGCTCTCTCCAGCTGCGTGCACCTGCCCCGGCCGCGCACCCGGCCCCGCCCAGCTTCGCTCACCTGTCCCGGGCGTCTGGTGCGGAACCTTAGAGTAAGAAACATCACCGTGCACCTTGGCCAACGTGCGCGACTCGACCGAGCGCGCACTGGCCGAGGTGCACACCGATTTCACCTGGGTGCGCGCGCAGCACCTCGGGCGCACCGGGGTGCGCGCACAACGCCCGGGTTGCACCGTGGCCTGTGTGCTCGGGGCGCCTCGGGTGCGCGCTCGGTGTCGCCCCCGCGCGCGCGGTAGTGCGGGCAGCGCACCCCGGCCCGGCCCGGCCCCGACGAGAACGCAAACGGGCAAAAGGTTTATTCAAATAGCATTGCGACGCCCGGCGAAAAACTAAAAAAGGGTGCAACACCGGGACTTCCCGGGAGGTCACCCATCCCAGTACTACTCCGGCCCAAGCGCGCTTAACTGCGGAGTTCTGATGGGATCCGGTGCACTAACGCTGGTATGATCGCACCCGTTATGAGCTTGTCGCAGTGTGTACTTAGCAAACCGCGACCCACGTGCGAATCCACCCCGGCCACCCACCCCCGTCGAGGTGCACACCCTCCCTCGCGAAGTGCGCCCCGTTCGCCAAGTGTGAGCCCTGCCCGGGTGCGCGCACCTTGCTAGGGCGTCGGGTGTGCACCCGGCCCGGCCTACGTGCGTGCACCTGGAGGGGGCGTCGTGTGCGTGCAGTGTCCCGTCTGCAACGCGGTGCCCACACACCACCTCGGGCGCAACGACCTGCGCTCACATGTGGGCCGAGTGCACCTTGGTGCATGTTCGGGGCGCCTCGGGTGCACGCTCGATCTTGCCCCGGTGCACCAAGGCGCTCGGTTTGCCCCGGGTGCGCACTTGGTGCAAGGTGGGCACCCAAAATAGGGATCAAGCACCAAAACACAAGTTTCGGGATGCAAAATGGGACCCAAGGACCACAAATGCGTTCCAAGACCCATGATGGGTCCACGAGAACAAAAATGTGTTCCGAGACTTAATAAACAAATATTGGGTTTTAGGAGAAGAAACATGCTCTGATGCCCAAAACGAGAATCGACCCCGAAAAGGCCACAGGCCAAAAGTGGGATGCGAGACAAAAAAAAATGGGACCCGAGGACCAAAATTGGGTTCCCAGGTCGAAGACAGGGCAACCGGACAAGAAACGACCTCTAAGGCTCGAAATGAGTCCCGACGACTAAAACTTGACAAGAAGCACCCATCAGGCACCCAACTCGACACCCATGGGATGCCGACCCACCCGGGCTTCCACCTAGCACACCTTGGCACCCACCCACCCTCGCACCCAACCTCGCACCCAACTTAGCACCTTTGAACCCACATTGGCACTCACCCTGACCCTGGCACCTTGGAACCCACATTGGCACTCACCTTGACCCTGGCACCCACCTTTGCACTCACCTTGGGACCCACCCTGGCTCCCACCTCGGCACCCACCCAGACACCCACCTTGGTTCCTTGGCACCCACCTTGGATCCTTGGCACCCACCCCGACACCCACCTTGGCACGCAACTTGGCTACTTGCCACCCACCTTGGCTCCTTGACGCCCACCCCGACAACCACCCCGTGACCTACCCTGGCTAGGGTTGGTGCACACCCACCCTGGTGCCCACCTTGGCACCCACCCTATGACCCACCTTGGCACGCACCTTAGTACCCACCCCGTTACCCACCCTAGGACCCACCCCGTGACCCACCTTGGCCAGGGTGGGTGCCTTGGTGCGCACAACTTGCCTGGGCTGCACACCAGGGCGGGCTCAAGATGGCACCCGCGTTCCGTTTTTTTCACTATCTTTCAAAACGGAAATTTTAAAATCTCATTTTTTTCTTTTTTTTGCCTTTTCTGGAAATTAGTGAAGGCAGCGCATCAAAGGTGCGCAATGCTGGTGCGAACCCGGGAGCGCTCCGATGTGTGCTCCAAGGTGCGGCGTGCACGAAGTCCGAGCCCGGTTTGCCCCGGGTGCGCACCTCGCGTGCACCTTCGCCGGGGTGAGCACCTTGGCTGGGTTGCGCGCCCTGGTGCGTACCAAGGAGCGCTCTGAAGTGTGCTCCAAGGTGCGGCGTGCACGAAGTCGGAGCCCGGTTTGCCCCGGGTGTGCACCTCGGGTGCGCACCTCGCGTGCACCTTCGCTGCGGTGGGCACCTTGGCTGGGTTGCGCGCCTTGGTGGGCACCATGCAGTGCACGAAGTCGGAGCCCGGTTTGCCCCGGGCGCGCACCTCCGCCAGGGTGGGCACCTTGGTGCGCACAACTTGCCTGGGCTGCGCATCAGGAAGGGCTCAAGATGGCACCCGCGTTCCGTTTTTTTCACTATCTTTCAGAACGGAAATTTTAAAATATCGTTTTTTTTTGCCTTTTCTGGAAATTAGTGAAGGCAGCGCATCAAAGGTGCGCAACGCTGGTGCGAACCTGGGAGCGCTCCGATGTGTGCTCCAAGGTGCGGCGTGCACGAAGTCGGAGCCCGGTTTGCCTCGGGTGCGCCCTGGTGGGCACCATGGTGCGCACCAAGGAGCGCTCCGAAGTGTGCTCCAAGGTGCGGCCTGCACGAAGTCGGAGCCCGGTTTGCCCCGGGTGTGCACCTCGGGTGGGCACCTTGGTGCGCATGCCTTGCCTGGGCTGCGCACCAGGGCGGGCTCAAGATGGCACCCGCGTTCCTTTTTTTTCACTATCTTTCAAAACGGAAATTTTAAAATCTCATTTTTTTTTGCCTTTTTCTGGAAATTAGTGAAGGCAGCGCATCAAAGGTGCGCACCTCGCTGCCCACCACGGTGCGCAACGCCGGTGGGCACCCGGGAGTGCTTCGAAGTGTGCTCCAAGGTGCTGCGTGCACGTTGTCGGAGCCCGGTTTGCCCCGGGTGCGCACCTCGCGTGCACCTTCGTCGGGGTGGGCACCTTGGCTTGGTTTGCCCCGGCTGCGCTCCGAAGCGGGGTTATTGGAGCGCCGCCTCTTTTTTTGTCGGAGCGTTTGGTGGGGTTTCTCGCATTGGCTCTTCCGAGGCCCGGTTGCCACCCTGGCGCGCACGAAGTCGGAAGTAGGGTTAATTGCCCGGGTGCGCACCTTTGCCAGGGTGGCACCTTACCTGGGCTGCGCACCAGGGCGGGCTCAAGATGGCACGCGCGTTCCGTTTTTTTCACTATCTTTCAAAACGGAAATTTTAAAATCTCCTTTTTTTTTTGCCTTTTCTGGAAATTAGTGAAGGCAGCGCATCAAAGGTGCGCACCTCGCTGCCCACCTTGGTGTGCTCTGAGGTGCGCACCCGGGAGCGCTACGAAGTGTGCTCCAAGGTGCGGCGTGCACGTTGTCGGAGCCCGGTTTGCCCCGGGTGCGCACCTCGCCTGCACCTTGGCCGGGGTGGGCACCTTGGCTGGGTTTGCCCAGGGTGCGCTCCGAAGCGGGGTTACTGGAGCGCCCCCTCTTTTTTTGTCAGAGAGTTTGGTGGGGTTTCTCGCATTGGCTCTTCCCAGGCCCGGTTGTTGGGTGCGCTCCCACCCTGGCGCGCGCGAAGTTGGAAGTTGGGTTAATTGCCCGGGCGCGCACCTTCGCCAGGGTGGGCACCTTGGTGCGCAAACCTTGGCTGGGCTGCGCACCAGGGCGGGCTCAAGATGGCACCAGCATTCCCTTTTTCTCACTATCTTTCAAAACGGAAATTTTAAAATCTCGTTTTTTTTTTGCCTTTTATGGAAATTAGTGAAGGCATCGCATCAAAGGTGCGCACCTCGCTGCCCACCTTGGTGTGCTCCGAGGTGCCCACCACGGTGCGCAACGCCGGTGCGAACCCGGGAGCGCCCCGATGTGTGCTCCAAGGTGCGGCGTGCACGAAGTCGGACCCCGGTTTGCCCCGGGTGCGCACCTCGCGTGCACCTTGGTGCGCACACCTTGGCTGGGTTGCGCGGCCTGGTGGGCACCATGGTGCGCACCAAGGAGCGCTCCGAAGTGTGCTCCAAGGTGCGGCGTGCACGAAGTCGGAGCCCGGTTTGCCCCGGGTGCGCACCTTCGCCGCGGTGGGCACCATGGCGTGCACGAAGTCGGAGCCCGGTTTGCCCCGGGTGCGCACCTCGCGTGCACCTTCGCCGGGGTGGGCACCTCGGCTGGGTTGCGCGCCCTGGTGCGCACCAAGGAGCGCTCTGAAGTGTGCTCCAAGGTGCGGCGTGCACGAAGTCGGAGCCCGGTTTGCCCCGGGTGTGCACCTCGCGTGCACCTTCGCTGCGGTGGGCACCTTGGCTGGGTTGCGCGCCTTGGTGGGCACCATGCAGTGCACGAAGTCGGAGCCCGGTTTGCCCCGGGCGCGCACCTCCGCCAGGGTGGGCACCTTGGTGCGCACAACTTGCCTGGGCTGCGCACCAGGAAGGGCTCAAGATGGCACCCGCGTTCCGTTTTTTTCACTATCTTTCAGAACGGAAATTTTAAAATATCGTTTTTTTTTGCCTTTTCTGGAAATTAGTGAAGGCAGCGCATCAAAGGTGCGCAACGCTGGTGCGAACCTGGGAGCGCTCCGATGTGTGCTCCAAGGTGCGGCGTGCACGAAGTCGGACCCCGGTTTGCCCCGGGTGCGCACCTCGCGTGCACCTTGGTGCGCACACCTTGGCTGGGTTGCGCGCCCTGGTGGGCACCATGGTGCGCACCAAGGAGCGCTCCGAAGTGTGCTCCAAGGTGCGGCGTGCACGAAGTCGGAGCCCGGTTTGCCCCGGGTGCGCACCTCGCGTGCACCTTCGCCGCGGTGGGCACCATGGCGTGCACGAAGTCGGAGCCCGGTTTGCCCCGGGTGCGCACCTCGCGTGCACCTTCGCCGGGGTGGGCACCTTAGTGTGCAGACCTTGGCTGGGTTGCGCGCCCTGGTGGGCACCATGGTGCGCACCAAGGAGCGCTCCGAAGTGTGCTCCAAGGTGCGGCCTGCACGAAGTCGGAGCCCGGTTTGCCCCGGGTGTGCACCTCGGGTGGGCACCTTGGTGCGCATGCCTTGCCTGGGCTGCGCACCAGGGCGGGCTCAAGATGGCACCCGCGTTCCTTTTTTTTCACTATCTTTCAAAACGGAAATTTTAAAATCTCATTTTTTTTTGCCTTTTTCTGGAAATTAGTGAAGGCAGCGCATCAAAGGTGCGCACCTCGCTGCCCACCACGGTGCGCAACGCCGGTGGGCACCCGGGAGTGCTTCGAAGTGTGCTCCAAGGTGCTGCGTGCACGTTGTCGGAGCCCGGTTTGCCCCGGGTGCGCACCTCGCGTGCACCTTCGTCGGGGTGGGCACCTTGGCTGGGTTTGCCCCGGCTGCGCTCCGAAGCGGGGTTATTGGAGCGCCGCCTCTTTTTTTGTCGGAGCGTTTGGTGGGGTTTCTCGCATTGGCTCTTCCGAGGCCCGGTTGCCACCCTGGCGCGCACGAAGTCGGAAGTAGGGTTAATTGCCCGGGTGCGCACCTTTGCCAGGGTGGGCACCTTACCTGGGCTGCGCACCAGGGCGGGCTCAAGATGGCACGCGCGTTCCGTTTTTTTCACTATCTTTCAAAACGGAAATTTTAAAATCTCCTTTTTTTTTTGCCTTTTCTGGAAATTAGTGAAGGCAGCGCATCAAAGGTGCGCACCTCGCTGCCCACCTTGGTGTGCTCTGAGGTGCGCACCCGGGAGCGCTACGAAGTGTGCTCCAAGGTGCGGCGTGCACGTTGTCGGAGCCCGGTTTGCCCCGGGTGCGCACCTCGCCTGCACCTTGGCCGGGGTGGGCACCTTGGCTGGGTTTGCCCAGGGTGCGCTCCGAAGCGGGGTTACTGGAGCGCCCCCTCTTTTTTTGTCAGAGCGTTTGGTGGGGTTTCTCGCATTGGCTCTTCCCAGGCCCGGTTGTTGGGTGCGCTCCCACCCTGGCGCGCGCGAAGTTGGAAGTTGGGTTAATTGCCCGGGCGCGCACCTTCGCCAGGGTGGGCACCTTGGTGCGCACACCTTGGCTGGGCTGCGCACCAGGGCGGGCTCAAGATGGCACCAGCATTCCCTTTTTCTCACTATCTTTCAAAACGGAAATTTTAAAATCTCGTTTTTTTTTTGCCTTTTATGGAAATTAGTGAAGGCATCGCATCAAAGGTGCGCACCTCGCTGCCCACCTTGGTGTGCTCCGAGGTGCCCACCACGGTGCGCAACGCCGGTGCGAACCCGGGAGCGCCCCGATGTGTGCTCCAAGGTGCGGCGTGCACGAAGTCGGACCCCGGTTTGCCCCGGGTGCGCACCTCGCGTGCACCTTGGTGCGCACACCTTGGCTGGGTTGCGCGGCCTGGTGGGCACCATGGTGCGCACCAAGGAGCGCTCCGAAGTGTGCTCCAAGGTGCGGCGTGCACGAAGTCGGAGCCCGGTTTGCCCCGGGTACGCACCTCGCGTGCACCTTCGCCGGGGTGGGCACCTCGGCTGGGTTGCGCGCCCTGGTGCGCACCAAGGAGCGCTCCGAAGTGTGCTCCAAGGTGCGGCGTGCACGAAGTCGGAGCCCGGTTTGCCCCGGGTGCGCACCTTCGCCGCGGTGCGCACCATGGCGTGCACGAAGTCGGAGCCCGGTTTGCCCCGGGTGCGCACCTCGCGTGCACCTTCGGCGGGGTTGCGCGCCCTGGTGGGCACCATGGTGCGCACCAAGGAGCGCTCCGAAGTGTGCTCCAAGGTGCGGCGTGCACGAAGTCGGAGCCCGGTTTGCCCCGGGTGCGCACCTCGCGTGCACCTTCGGCGGGGTTGCGCGCCCTGGTGGGCACCATGGTGCGCACCAAGGAGCGCTCCGAAGTGTGCTCCAAGGTGCGGCGTGCACGAAGTCGGAGCCCGGTTTGCCCCGGGTGCGCACCTCGCGTGCACCTTCGCCGCGGTGGGCACCATGGCGTGCACGAAGTCGGAGCCCGGTTTGCCCCGGGTGCGCACCTCGCGTGCACCTTCGCCGGGGTGGGCACCTCGGCTGGGTTGCGCGCCCTGGTGCGCACCAAGGAGCGCTCCGAAGTGTGCTCCAAGGTGCGGCGTGCACGAAGTCGGAGCCCGGTTTGCCCCGGGTGCGCACCTCGCGTGCACCTTCGCCAGGGTGGGCACCTCGGTGCGCACACCTTCTCAATGTTTTCTTGCCTTTTCTGGAAATTGGTGAAGGCAGCGCATCAAAGGTGCGCACCTCGGTGTGCTCCGAGGTGCGAACCCGAGAGCGCTCCGAGGTGCCCACGAAGTCGAAAGTCGGGTTAATTGCATTGTTTTCCCCGGGTGCGCTCCGAGGTGCGCAACATCGGCGCGCACCAAGGAGGGCTCCGAAGTGTGCTCCAAGGTGCGCACGATGGCGTGCACCTCTGGTGCGCACGATTCGGAGCTCGGTTTGACCGGGGTGCGCACACCTTGGCTGGGTTGCGCACCTTTTGTGCGCTCCAAGGTGCGCACGAAGTCGGAGCTCGGTTTGCCCCGGGTGCGCACCTTCGCCAGGGTGCGCACCTTGATGCGCACGCCTTGGCTGGGCTGCGCACCTTGGTGGGCGCCATGGTGCGCACCTTTCGTGCGCTCCAAGGTGCGCACGAAGTCGGAGCTCGGTTTGCCCCGGGTGCGCACCTTGGTGGGCGCCATGGTGCACTCCGAGGTGCCCAAGATTGGTGCGCACCAAGGAGCGCTCCGAAGTGCGCTCCAAGGTGCGCGCGAAGTCGAAAGTTGGGTTAATTGTCCGGTTTGCCTCGGGTGCGCACCTTGCGTGCACCTTCGCCAGGGTGGGCGCCTTGGTGCGCACACCTTGGCTGGGCTGCGCACACCTTGGCACCCGCGTTTCCTTCATTTTAAATTTTTTTTTTTTACAATCTCTCAAGTGGGAAATTCTATAATCTCAACTTTTTTTGCCTTTTCAGGAAACTTTTGAATGGAGCGCATCATTGGTGCGCTCCGAAGTGTGCTCCAAAGCTCTCTCCAGCTGCGTGCACCTGCCCCGGCCGCGCACCCGGCCCCGCCCAGCTTCGCTCACCTGTCCCGGGCGTCTGGTGCGGAACCTTAGAGTAAGAAACATCACCGTGCACCTTGGCCAACGTGCGCGACTCGACCGAGCGCGCACTGGCCGAGGTGCACACCGATTTCACCTGGGTGCGCGCGCAGCACCTCGGGCGCACCGGGGTGCGCGCACAACGCCCGGGTTGCACCGTGGCCTGTGTGCTCGGGGCGCCTCGGGTGCGCGCTCGGTGTCGCCCCCCGCGCGCGCGGTAGTGCGGGCAGCGCACCCCGGCCCGGCCCGGCCCCGACGAGAACGCAAACGGGCAAAAGGTTTATTCAAATAGCATTGCGACGCCCGGCGAAAAACTAAAAAAGGGTGCAACACCGGGACTTCCCGGGAGGTCACCCATCCCAGTACTACTCCGGCCCAAGCGCGCTTAACTGCGGAGTTCTGATGGGATCCGGTGCACTAACGCTGGTATGATCGCACCCGTTATGAGCTTGTCGCAGTGTGTACTTAGCAAACCGCGACCCACGTGCGAATCCACCCCGGCCACCCACCCCCGTCGAGGTGCACACCCTCCCTCGCGAAGTGCGCCCCGTTCGCCAAGTGTGAGCCCTGCCCGGGTGCGCGCACCTTGCTAGGGCGTCGGGTGTGCACCCGGCCCGGCCTACGTGCGTGCACCTGGAGGGGGCGTCGTGTGCGTGCAGTGTCCCGTCTGCAACGCGGTGCCCACACACCACCTCGGGCGCAACGACCTGCGCTCACATGTGGGCCGAGTGCACCTTGGTGCATGTTCGGGGCGCCTCGGGTGCACGCTCGATCTTGCCCCGGTGCACCAAGGCGCTCGGTTTGCCCCGGGTGCGCACTTGGTGCAAGGTGGGCACCCAAAATAGGGATCAAGCACCAAAACACAAGTTTCGGGATGCAAAATGGGACCCAAGGACCACAAATGCGTTCCAAGACCCATGATGGGTCCACGAGAACAAAAATGTGTTCCGAGACTTAATAAACAAATATTGGGTTTTAGGAGAAGAAACATGCTCTGATGCCCAAAACGAGAATCGACCCCGAAAAGGCCACAGGCCAAAAGTGGGATGCGAGACAAAAAAAAATGGGACCCGAGGACCAAAATTGGGTTCCCAGGTCGAAGACAGGGCAACCGGACAAGAAACGACCTCTAAGGCTCGAAATGAGTCCCGACGACTAAAACTTGACAAGAAGCACCCATCAGGCACCCAACTCGACACCCATGGGATGCCGACCCACCCGGGCTTCCACCTAGCACACCTTGGCACCCACCCACCCTCGCACCCAACCTCGCACCCAACTTAGCACCTTTGAACCCACATTGGCACTCACCCTGACCCTGGCACCTTGGAACCCACATTGGCACTCACCTTGACCCTGGCACCCACCTTTGCACTCACCTTGGGACCCACCCTGGCTCCCACCTCGGCACCCACCCAGACACCCACCTTGGTTCCTTGGCACCCACCTTGGATCCTTGGCACCCACCCCGACACCCACCTTGGCACGCAACTTGGCTACTTGCCACCCACCTTGGCTCCTTGACGCCCACCCCGACAACCACCCCGTGACCTACCCTGGCTAGGGTTGGTGCACACCCACCCTGGTGCCCACCTTGGCACCCACCCTATGACCCACCTTGGCACGCACCTTAGTACCCACCCCGTTACCCACCCTAGGACCCACCCCGTGACCCACCTTGGCCAGGGTGGGTGCACCCACCCTGGTGCCCACCTTGGCACCCACCCATCCTAGCACCCAGCCTGTGACCGGGCTTGGAACCCAACCTTGCACCCGCACCCGTCTTGGCCAGTGTGGGTGCGCACCCATCCTGGCACCCACGTTGTGACACACCCTTTAACCCACGCACCCTAGCACCCACGTTGGCACCCACCTTGGAACCCAACCTAGCAACTTGGCACCCACCCCGTGACCCACCTTGGCATCCACCATAGCAGTCGCCGACTTGGCACCCACCTCGGCACCCACCTTGACACTTGTGGACCCACCTTGCCACTCACCCTAGCATCGACCCATCCTAGCACCCACCCTGGCACCTTTGCACCCTAGCACTCACCCATCCTAGCACCTAACCTGTGACCCACCTTGACACTCACCCTCGCACCCACCTTGGAACCCAACCTAGCACCCACCCACCCTGACACCAACCCTAGCACCTACCCACCCTTGCACCCACCCTGTGACCCATCTTGGCACCCACCCATCCTACCACTCAACCTATCACCCACCTTCTCACCCACCTTGGCATCCACCTTAGCACCCACCCACACTGGCACCTTGGCACCCACCTCGGGCAAGGTGGGTGCACACCCACCCTGGCACCCAATTTAGAACCCACCGAGCATGTTACCCACCTTGGCACCCACATTGCAGCCCACCCTAGTACCCACCCTATGACCCACATTGGCATCCACACCCTAGCACCCAGGCACCTCGACACCCGCCTTGACACCCACCCTAGCACTGAACCTGTGACCCACCTTGGAACTCACCCTAGAACCCACCCACCCTGTGAACCACCTTGGCATCCACCTTAGCACCCACCCACCTTGGCACCCACTCTAGCACTCACCCATCCTAACACCCAACTTGTTACCCACCTTGGCACCCGCCCTCGCGTCCACCTTGAAACCCACCCTAGCACCCACCCACGCAGGAGCCCACCTTGGCACCCAACCTAACACCCACGCATCCTGGCACCCAACTTGTGACCCACCTTGGAACCCACCCTAGTACCCACCTTTGAACCCACTATATCACCAACCCACCTTGGCACCCACCCTATGACCCTCTTTGGAATCCACCCTAGCACGCACCCACCCTGGCACCCACCATGGAGCGCACCCTAGCACCCACCCACCTCGGCACGCACCTCAACACCCACCTTGGTGTGCGCACTGCGCCAACCTCTCAAAGACCCTATGTGGTGCGCTCCAAAGTGTACACCTTTGGTGCGCTCCAAGGTGCGCACCTTTGGTGCACACCGAGGTGCACACCAAAGTGTGCACCGAGGTGAGCACCAAAGTGCACTCCAGGGTGCACACCAAGGCGTGCACCTTTGGTGCGGTCAATGCAAACGAATTCGGAAGTTGGGGTCGATGTCCTAATCGCTGCTGCAGACTACACGTATGAGAATCGGACAAATAGCTTTATATAGGGGAGGTGTTGCGTTTGATGGGTCGACTCCCCTGGTTGTGTGCACTGCACCAACTTCAAAGACCCTGTCTTGTTTAAGAAGTCAAAAGTTGGGGTGGATGTCCTAATCATTGCTGCAGTCTACGCATGTATGAGAATCAGACAAATAGCTTATATAGGGGAGGTGTTGCATTCGGTGGGTTGACTCCCCTGGTTGTGCGCACTGCGCCAACCTCAAAGACCCCGCATAGCAGAAGAAGTCGGAAGTCGGATTTTGGTGAGCACCAAGGCGTGCACCTTTGGTGCGGTCAACGCAGACGAATTCAGAAGTTGGGGTGGATGTCCTAATCGTTGTTGCAGGCTACACATGTATGAGAATCAGACAAATAGCTTATATAGGGGAGGTGTTGGGTTTGATGGGTCAACTCCCTTGGTTGTGCGCATTACGCCAACCTCAAAGACCTTGTTTTCGTTAAGAAGTCAAAAGTTGGGGTCAATGTCCTAATGGCTCCTGCAGGCTACACATGTATGAGAATCGGACAAATAGCTTATATAGGGGAGGTGTTGGGTTTGATGGGTCGACTCCCCTGGTTGTGCGCATTACGTCAACCTCAAAGACCTTGTTTTCGTTAAGAAGTCAAAAGTTGGGGTCGATGTCCTAATTGCTCCTGTAGACTACACATGTATGAGAATCAGACAAATAGCTTATATAGGGGAGGTGTTGGGTTTGATGGGTTGACTCCCCTAGTTGTTCGCATTACACCAACCTCAAAGACCTTGTTTTCGTTTAGAAGCCGAAAGTTGGGGTCGATGTCCTAATTGCTCCTGCAGGCTACGCATGTATGAGAATCAGACAAATAGCTTATATAGGGGAGGTGTTGGGTTTGATGGGTCGACTCCCCTGGTTGTGCGCATTGCGCCAACCTCAAAGACCCTGCATTGCGGATGAAGTCGAAAGTCAGAGTTTGGTGTGCTACAAGGTGTGGTCGAAGGTGCTCACCTAGGTGTGCACCTTTGGAGCACAGGAAAAGTGCCCTCCAAAAGTGCGCACCTTTGGAGTGCACAAAAGTGCCCTCCAAAAGTGCGCACCTTTGGAGCGCAGAAAAGTGCCCTCCAAAAAGTGCCCTCCAAAAGTGCGCACCTTTGGAGCGCAGAAAAGTGCCCTCCAAAAAGTGCCCTCCAAAAGTGCGCACCTTTGGAGCGCAGAAAAGTGCCCTCCAAAAAGTGCCCTCCAAAAGTGCGCACCTTTGGAGCGCAGAAAAGTGCCCTCCAAAAGTGCGCACCTTTGGAGCGCAGAAAAGTGCCCTCCAAAAAGTGCCCTCCAAAAGTGCGCACCTTTGGAGCGCAGAAAAGTGCCCTCCAAAAAGTGCCCTCCAAAAGTGCGCACCTTTGGAGCGCAGAAAAGTGCCCTCCAAAAAGTGCCCTCCAAAAGTGCGCACCTTTGGAGCGCAGAAAAGTGCCCTCCAAAAAGTGCCCTCCAAAAGTGCGCACCTTTGGAGCGCAGAAAAGTGCCCTCCAAAAAGTGCCCTCCAAAAGTGCGCACCTTTGGAGCGCAGAAAAGTGCCCTCCAAAAGTGCGCACCTTTGGAGCGCACAAAAGTGCCCTCCAAAAGTGCGCACTTTTGGTGCGCACCAAGGCGCTGGTTCGGTCGTTGCAGGCGAGTTCGGAAGTTGGGGTCGATGTCCTGAGCGGAGGTGCAAACTACACAGGTGTCGGAATCGGACAAATAGCTTATATAGGGGAGGTGTATGCTTCGATGGGTCGACTCCCCAGGTTGAGCGCACCGCGCCAACCTCAAAGACCCTACGGTATGGATGAAGTCGGAAGTTGGGTCCGATGACCAATTCGATTAGTAGGTATGCTCATGAGGTCGGAATTTGGGTCCGATGACCTGCCATGTGCAGGAAGGCGAATGTTGACACTGTGCGTTGCAAGGTGCACACCAAGGCGCTGGTGCGGTCTTTTTAGTCGAGTTCGGAAGTTGGGGTCGATGTCCTGATCGGAGGTGCAAGCTACACAGGTGTGGGAATCGGACAAATAGCTTATATAGGGGAGGTGTATGCTTCGTTGGGTCGACTCCCCGGGTTGAGCGCACCGCGCCAACCTCAAAGACCCTACGGTATGGATGAAGTCGGAAGTTGGGTCCGATGACCGATTCGATATGTAGGCATACTCGCGAGGTCGGAATTTGGGTCCGATGACCTGCCACGTGCAGGAAGGCGAATGTTGGCACTGTGCGTTGCAAGGTGCGCACCAAGGCGCTGGTTCGGTCGTTGGAGGCGAGTTCGGAAGTTGGGGTCGATGTCTTGATCGGAGGTGCAAACTACACAGGTGTGGGAATCGGACAAATAGCTTATATAGGGGAGGTGTATGCTTCGTTGGGTCGACTCCCCGGGTTGAGCGCACCGCGCCAACCTCAAAGACCCTACGGTATGGATGAAGTCGGAAGTTGGGTCCGATGACCGATTCGATATGTAGGCATACTCGCGAGGTCGGAATTTGGGTCCGATGACCTGCCATGTGCAGGAAGGCGAATGTTGGGACTGTGCGTCGCAAGGTGCGCACCAAGGCGCTGGTGCCGTCGTTGCAGTCGAGTTCGGAAGTTGGGGTCGATGTCCTGGTCAGAGGTGCAAACTACACAGGTGTGGGAATCGGACAAATAGCTTATATAGGGGAGGTGTATGCTTCGATGGGTCGACTCCCTGGGTTGAGCGCACCGCGCCAACCTCAAAGACCCTACAGTATGGATGAAGTCGGAAGTTGGGTCCGATGACCGATTCGATACGTAGGCATATTGGCGAGGTCTGAATTTGTGTCCGATGACCTGCCATGCGCAGGAAGGCGGAATTTGGGTCCGATGACCGAGTTGATGGCGTGCCATGCGCAGAAAGGCGGAATTTGGGTCCGATGACCGAGTTGATGTTGATGGCCCGCCATGCACAGGAAGGCGGAATTTGGGTCCGATGACCGATTTGAAGGCGTGCCATACGCAAAAAGGCGGAGTTTGGGTCCGATGACCGAGTTGATATTGATGGCCCGCCATGCGCAGGAAGGCGGAATTTGGGTCCGATGACCTGACATACGCATGGAGTCCGACTCGGGGGCCGATGTTCGATTCGATGACTTGCATTGTGGGTAAAGTCGGAAGTTGTGGTCTTTGACCCGATTCGATGACCAGACTTCGGCTGCTTGAGAATCGGACAAATAACTTATATAGGGGAGGTAGTGTTCTCGAGCATCCTCCCCCCGTGCCCGTTTATGTCGATTGATGCTGGTGCTCGACTGGTTGGAGCGCTCGGATGCAAAAATCTTGCACCAGGATTTATCGATTGTGATGGACACGGCAAGTCTCCTGATTGCTATGCAGGAGCTCATCGTGAATCTCTATGCGGCCTTGGTATGGACTCGACCTGCGGAATGGTTCGGCAATGGTAGTCGCTCCAACACGTCCTTGCAATGGCCACAGAGGTGATTCGACTAGAGCTCCAGTCTAGCTTTTGGGTTGCTTGGCGGACTGGTATAGCCGCGATCGAGTTCCGGCCATGAACGTTTTAGATAGCTCTTGGGCTTTCTGGGACGGAAGTCGGAAGTTTGGGCTGTTGTCCGATTTGATGACCATTCTTCGGATGTGTGAGAATCGGACAAATAACTTATATAGGGGACTGTGTTGTCTCACGCAGCCCCCTCCGTGCCCCTCTATCTCGACCGATGTTGGTGCTTGAAAGGGTTGGGATCGCTCGGATTTATAAACGTGCACCACCATTTGTCGAGTGTGAGGGACGCGGCAGGTCTCCTAAATGCTATGCGGGCGCTCTCTGAGAATCTCTATCCGGCCTCGACACAGACTAGTCTTGCTGAATGGTTTGGCACTGGTAGTCGATCCAACACGTCGTTGTTGTGGCCGCCTAGGCGATTCGATTCGAGCCCCCGTCTAGCTTTTGGGTTGCTTGGCGGATTTTGCCCTATCCGCAAGTGAGCTCGGTCCCTAAACGTTCGAGAAACCCGATTGCTATGCGCCGACTCTCTTTCTTGCGAGCCTCCATCTAGCTTTTGGGTCTCTACGGAACGGAAGTCGGAATCTGGGACCGTTGTTTGATTCGACGAGGCAGACTACGGTTGTGCGAGAATCGGACAAATAACTTATATAGGGGAGGTGTTGACTGGAGCATTCTCCCCCGTGCCCCTCTAACTCGACCAATGCTGGCGCTCGAACGGTGGTAGCGCTCGGATTTTCATTGAGCGCCAGCATTGGTCGATTTAGAGGGGCATGCGAGATTCCCGAATGCTATGCGAGGGCTCTAACGGAAATGTCTATTGGTTTCGGTATGGATGCAATTGCGAGTGGTTCGGCAAAGGTAGTCGTTCCGATGCGTCCATGTCGTGGCCAAATCGATAATTCGATTTGAGCCCTCGTATAGCATTTGGGTCTCTCGATGTGATTCCGCATTCCAGTCCCTTTGGGCACTGCTTGAGCCGCATCCCAGGGGGTTCCCTTCCCAATAATCTGCCTCGCAACCCGATTGCTATGCGGTGAGGCTCCTCGGCCGCCTCGGAACTATCTGTGTATCAGACGCATCGCGGGATAAGGGGTTGGCAACGGTAGTCGCCCCAAGCGCGTCCGATGCTTGGACCATTCCGAGGCGGCCCTGAAGCCTCTTCCGTCTAGCCGTTGGGTCCTTCTCGCCGCATCCCTCGCCTCGCACCCCGATTGCTATGCGGTGAGGCTCCTCGGCCGCCTCGGAACTATCTGTGTATCGGACGCGTCGCGGGATAAGGGGTTGTCACTGGTAGTCGCCCCAAGCGCGTCCGATGCTTGGACCATTCCGAGGCGGCCCTGAAGCCTCTTCCGTCTAGCCGTTGGGTCCTTCTCGCCGCATCCCTCGCCTCGCACCCCGATTGCTATGCGGTGAGGCTCCTCGGCCGCCTCGGAACTATCTGTGTATCGGACGCGTCGCGGGATAAGGGGTTGTCATTGGTAGTCGCCCCAAGCGCGTCCGATGCTTGGACCATTCCGAGGCGGCCCTGAAGCCTCTTCCGTCTAGCCGTTGGGTCCTTCTCGCCGCATCCCTCGCCTCGCACCCCGATTGCTATGCGGTGAGGCTCCTCGGCCGCCTCGGAACTATCTGTGTATCGGACGCGTCGCGGGATAAGGGGTTGTCACTGGTAGTCGCCCCAAGCGCGTCCGATGCTTGGACCATTCCGAGGCGGCCCTGAAGCCTCTTCCGTCTAGCCGTTGGGTCCTTCTCGCCGCATCCCTCGCCTCGCACCCCGATTGCTATGCGGTGAGGCTCCTCGGCCGCCTCGGAACTATCTGTGTATCGGACGCGTCGCGGGATAAGGGGTTGTCACTGGTAGTCGCCCCAAGCGCGTTCGATGCTTGGACCATTCCGAGGCGGCCCTGAAGCCTCTTCCGTCTAGCCGTTGGGTCCTTCTCGCCGCATCCCTCGCCTCGCACCCCGATTGCTATGCGGTGAGGCTCCTCGGCCGCCTTGGAACTATCTGTGTATCGGACGCGTCGCGGGATAAGGGGTTGTCACTGGTAGTCGCCCCAAGCGCGTCCGATGCTTAGACCATTCCGAGGCGGACCCGAAGCCTCTTCCGTCTAGCCGTTGGGTCCTTCTCGCCGCATCCTTCGCCTCGCACCCCGATTGCTATGCGGTGAGGCTCCTCGGCCGCCTCGGAACTATCTGTGTATCGGACGCGTCGCGGGATAAGGGGTTGTCACTGGTAGTCGCCCCAAGCGCGTCCGATGCTTGGACCATTCCGAGGCGGACCCGAAGCCTCTTCCGTCTAGCCGTTGGGTCCTTCTCGCCGCATCCCTCGCCTCGCACCCCGATTGCTATGCGGTGAGGCTCCTCGGCCGCCTTGGAACTATCTGTGTATCGGACGCGTCGCGGGATAAGGGGTTGTCACTGGTAGTCGCCCCAAGCGCGTCCGATGCTTGGACCATTCCGAGGCGGACCCGAAGCCTCTTCCGTCTAGCCGTTGGGTCCTTCTCGCCGCATCCCTCGCCTCGCACCCCGATTGCTATGCGGTGAGGCTCCTCGGCCGCCTTGGAACTATCTGTGTATCGGACGCGTCGCGGGATAAGGGGTTGTCACTGGTAGTCGCCCCAAGCGCGTCCGATGCTTGGACCATTCCGAGGCGGACCCGAAGCCTCTTCCGTCTAGCCGTTGGGTCCTTCTCGCCGCATCCCTCGCCTCGCACCCCGATTGCTATGCGGTGAGGCTCCTCGGCCGCCTTGGAACTATCTGTGTATCGGACGCGTCGCGGGATAAGGGGTTGTCACTGGTAGTCGCCCCAAGCGCGTCCGATGCTTGGACCATTCCGAGGCGGCCCCGAAGCCTCTTCCGTGTAGCCGTTGGGTCCTTCTCGCCGCATCCCTCGCCTCGCACCCCGATTGCTATGCGGTGAGGCTCCTCGGCCGCCTTGGAACTATCTGTGTATCGGACGCGTCGCGGGATAAGGGGTTGTCACTGGTAGTCGCCCCAAGCGCGTCCGATGCTTGGACCATTCCGAGGCGGCCCCGAAGCCTCTTCCGTGTAGCCGTTGGGTCCTTCTCGCCGCATCCCTCGCCTCGCACCCCGATTGCTATGCGGTGAGGCTCCTCGGCCGCCTTGGAACTATCTGTGTATCGGACGCGTCGCGGGATAAGGGGTTGTCACTGGTAGTCGCCCCAAGCGCGTCCGATGCTTGGACCATTCCGAGGCGGACCTGAAGCCTCTTCCCTCTAGCCGTTGGGGCTTTCTCGCCGCATCCCTCGCCTCGCACCCTGATTGCTATGCTGTGAGGCTCCTCGGCCGCCTTGGAACTATCTGTGTATCGGACGCATCGCGGGATAAGGGGTTGGCAGTGGTAGTCGCCCCAAGCGCATCCGATGCTTGGACCATTCCGAGGCGGCCCTGCAGCCTCTTCCGTCTAGCCGTTGGGGCCATCTCGCCGCATCCCCCACCTCGCACCACGATTGCTATGCGGTGAGGCTCCTTGGCCGCCTCGGAACTATCTGTGTATCGGACGCATCGCGGGATAAGGGGTTGTCACTGGTAGTCGCCCCAAGCGCGTCCGATGCTTGGACTATTCCGAGGCGGCCCTGCAGCCTCTTCCGTCTAGCCGTTGGGGCCATCTCGCTGCATCCCCCACCTCCTCGGCCGCCTCGGAACTATCTGTGTATCGAACGCATCGCGGGATAAGGGGTTGGCAGTGGTAGTCGCCCCAAGCGCGTCCGATGCTTGGACTATTCCGAGGCAGCCCTGCAGCCTCTTCCGTCTAGCCTTTGGGGCCATCTCGCCGCATCCCTCGCCTCGCACCCCGATTGCTATGCGGTGAGGCTCCTCGGCCGCCTGGGAACTATCTTCGTATCGGACGCATCGCGGGATAAGGGGTTGTCACTGGTAGTCGCCCCAAGCGCGTCCGATGCTTGGACTATTCCGAGGCGGCCCTGTGGCCTCTTCCGTCTAGCCGTTGGGGCCATCTCGCCGCATCCCCCACCTCGCACCCCGATTGCTATGCGGTGAGGCTCTTCGGCCGCCTTGGAACTATCTTCGTATCGGACGCATTGCGGGATAAGGGGTTGTCACTGGTAGTGGCCCCAAGCGCGTCCGATGCTTGGACTATTCCGAGGCGGCCCTGCAGCCTCTTCCGTCTAGCCGTTGGGGCCATCTCGCCGCATCCCCCACCTCGCACCCCGATTGCTATGCGGTGAGGCTCCTCGGCCGCCTTGGAACTATCTTCGTATCGGACGCATCGCGGGATAAGGGGTTGTCACTGGTAGTCGCCCCAAGCGCGTCCGATGCTTGGACTATTCCGACGCGGCCCTGTGGCCTCTTCCGTCTAGCCGTTGGGGCCATCTCGCCGCATCCCCCACCTCGCACCCCGATTGCTATGCGGTGAGGCTCCTCGGCCGCCTTGGAACCATCTTCGTATCGGACGCATCGCGGGATAGGGGGCTGTCACTGGTAGTCGCCCCAAGCGTGTCCGATGCTTGGACCATTCCTAGGCGGCCCTGAAGCCTCTTCCGTCTAGCCGTTGGGGCCTTCCCGCCCCATCCCTCGCCTCGCACCCCCGATTGCTATGCGGTGAGGCTCCTCGGCCGCCTTGGAACCATCTGTGTATCGGACGCATCGCGGGATAAGGGGTTGGCACTGGCAGTCGCCCCAAGCGCGTCCGATGCTTGGACCATTCCGAGGTGGCCCTGAAGCCTCTTCCGTCTAGCCGTTGGGGCCTTCCCGCCCCATCCCTCGCCTCGCACCCCGATTGATATGCGGTGAGGCTCCTCGGCCGCCTTGGAACTATCTGTGTATCGGACGCATCGCGGGATAAGGGGTTGGCACTGGTAGTCGTCCCAATCGCATCCGATGCTTGGACCATTCCGAGGCGGCCCTGCAGCCTCTTCCGTTTAGCCGTCGGGGCCTTCCCGCCGCATCCCTCGCCTCGC